>NC_086008.1:1642500-1862500 GCF_030014385.1 Trichomycterus rosablanca
TCCCTCACACGTCGTCCAGCGCCCGTGAGGCGTCTGATGTCTGAACGGATCTGCTGGATCTAAAATATAAATACGACCCCCAATTCCAAAAATAGTTGGGACAGTGGGACAAAACGTCAATAAAACCAGAGAGTAACTCATCGAGCAGTTTATTAGGTACACCTGTTGTTCATCGTTCATTTAATAAGCCACACTTATCGTAGAGATTAACTTTCTGGGTATACAATTACTGACTGTAACCCGTCACCTCCCTTTACCCCATTTATTAATTAAAAAGGAACCCCGAGTGCCCATGATGTTTGGGTGATGGAACATTCCCAGCACTGCCATGACCTGACCTGGTATAGACATGGTATCGTGTGTTGTACTGATTTGTGTGTATTAGGTGCAGCAGTGTTGTTGGGATTTTAAACTCTCTCTCGCTCGCAGTATTGTACTCTCTCTCTCGCAGTATTGTACTTTCTCTCTTGCTCGCAGTATTGTACTCTCTCTCTTGCCCGCAGTATTGTACTCTCTCTCTCGCAGTATTGTACTCTCGCTCTTTCTCTGCCACACAGTATTGTACTCTCTCTTGCTCGCAGTATTGTACTCTTGCTCGCAGTATTGTATTCTCTTGCTCGCACAGTATTCTACTCTCTCTCGCTCGCAGTATGATACTCTCTTGCTTGCAGTATTATACTCTCTTTCTCGCTCGCAGTGTTGTACTCTCTCACACAGTATTGTACTCTCTCTCTCACACAAAGTATTGTACTCTCTTTCTCTGCCACACAGTATTGTACTCTCTCTCTCTCTCTCTCTCGCAGTATTGTACTCTCGCTCTTTCTCTGCCACACAGTATTGTACTCTCTCTCTCTCGCAGTATTGTACTCTCGCTCTTTCTCTGCCACACAGTATTGTACTCTCTCTCTCTCGCAGTATTGTACTCTCGCTCTTTCTCTGCCACAGTATTGTACTCTCTCCCACTTGGAGTTGTACTCTCGCACGCAGTACTGTACTCTCTCTAGTATACAATAGCGTGTGTTGTACTGGTATGTGTGTATTAGGTGCAGCAGTGTTGTTGGGATTTTAAACACCTCAGTGGGGGCAGGTACAGGAGGAGCCGTTCGCACCCAGAGCGTCTACACTAGTGTGAAACGCTCTTCCTTCACTTCCGACGTCCACATTCGATCCTCACACCTCGCCTCACAGGAAGTGCCCCCGGGTGATTTGGTGTTCTGAGATAGCGGCTCGGCGGCAGGGCTGTTTATTTAGCGGCGGTGTGGAGGCTTCTGGGAGAAACGCTACATTACACGACTCATTTCCTTTAAATACACTTTAATACAATCTAATTATCTTCTGACATTAAACGCAGTGTGTTTGTGCTCGTGTAAGACTGTCGCTGACTTCCTGTGTGTGTGTGTGTGTGTGTGTGTGTACACACTATGGCACACATCCTGTATAGAGCACAATGAGTTTCCTACTACAAGCTCATTTACCGCCTGCTGAGACCGATCACCCTGTTACCTCCCCACCAACACACACACACACACACACACTCACACTGTGTTCAGGCAGAAGTGTCTCACACTGCTTTTGCCTGATGTTTCACTTGCAGACTCGTTTTGGGGAGGTGCTTGAGTTCCCCCTGGTTCAGTGACTAGACTTGGTGTGTCGCTGTGATAAGCACTTGTGTAGCGTCACGAATCAGCCCCTGGTGCACAGTAAAGAGCCGCTAGTAAATTAGCACAGAGCCGCTGTTGAACATTATTGAGTTATTGGTTAACAGTTCAGAGTTACTGGTGAATAGTACAGAGTGGTTGGTGAACAGTACAGAGCTGCTGGTGAACAGTACAGAGCTGCTGGTGAACAGTACAGAGTGGTTGGTGAACAGTACAGAGCTGCTGGTGAACAGTACAGAGTGGTTGGTGAACAGTACAGAGCTGCTGGTGAATTAGTACAGAGCCGCTAGTGAACAGTACAGAGCCACTGGTAAATTAGAACAGAGCCACTGGTGAATAATGTAGAGCTGTTGGCCAAAAGTGCACAGTGAACAGTACAGAGCTACTGGTGAACAGTACAGAGTGGTTGGTGAACAGTACAGAGCTGCTGGTAAATTAGAACAGAGCCACTGGTGAATAATGTAGAGCTGTTGGCCAAAAGTGCACAGTGAACAGTACAGAGCTACTGGTGAACAGTACGGAGCCACTAGCAAACAACAAAGAGCCGCGGATGAACAGTAACGAGTTAAAATGAACAATACAGAGCTGCTGGTGAACAGTACAGAGCTGCTGGTGAACAGTACAGAGCTGCTGGTGAACAGTACGAAGCCACTAGCAAATAACACAGAACCGCTGATGAACAGTACTAGTTAAAATGAACAGTACAGAGCTGCTGGTAAATTAGTACAGAGTTGCTGGTGAACAGTACAGAGCCGCTGGTGAACAGTACAGAACCGCTGGTGAACAACACAGACCCGCTGGTGAACAGTGCAGAGCTGCTGGTAAACAACACAGAGTCGCTGGTGAACAGTACAGAGCCGCTGCTAAGTTATTACAGAGCTACTGGTGAACATATAGAGCTGCTGGCAAAGAGTACACTGGTGAACAGTAATCTGGGCCCAGCGTAGCACCCAGGGCTGATCAAATCCTTCCAGTTTTAAGTTTTAACAAATGTAGAAGCATTAAAGGTTTTTACCACACACATGCCACCCTCGAGTACAGTCACTCAGCACAGTGCATCATGGGAATATCCACATTCCTCAGTGTCCTGGGTGGACGTGCGTGTGTGCGGAGGAAGTCGGAGGGTTTTAGTTCTACAGAGCCGATTGAAATAAGCGTCAGGCTGGTACGGCTCGGCTCCTTTGACCTATTTTGCGCTCCCCGCGTTACGATTTTAATCTCCCTCGTGTTCCCGCTGGAATTCTGTGGCGGGTCGGAGCTCTTTTCCAGCGCGATGCCGTCAAGGCAAACTGGTGCGGATCAAGATGCAGTTTTACTGACCAGTAATGAGACGTTTTATTTACTGGGATTAATATTGCAGGAGGTTTTGCATGTTTACCCAACAATAAAAAAGGAAAACAAATAAACTGTTACATAAAACGTTTAATTTTGCATAAATTTTGGAGGAAAAACAGGTCTGTATAAATATTTGTATTCGATCACGGTAACATCAGGAGTCGTGTCACCCGCCCGTGTCCCGATTCTGCCAGTTCTACCAGTTCAGCTCAGATGGAACGGAGTCGCCCACACGTCTTATCTGTGGTGGGAAGAGAATCTGACTCAGAGCTGCTGCTGCTGATATAATCCCGCTTATCACCAGCTAACCGTCGTACACGCTCGAGAACCACTACAGTAGTACAGTTCAGTTCAGTCGTGTAAAAACAGCGACTCAGGAATTCATTTCACAGGTTCAGGAACCGGTTCTGATGATGGAGCGGCGATACTGGAGATCTGCAGATCTGAAGAGTCCGGGCCTGCAGAAGGAGTTTGTTTTAGTATTAGTGCAGTAATATTGCAAAACTTAGATCACAAATGCCGGTGCTGAAAGCCCACGATGTTTATTTTTAGGTGTTCTTGGTATCTATATGTGTGTAGTGTAGTGGTGTTTACACATCAACAAATTTTTCACATGTGGGCATTTAAAATGTCCTAACATGTTTTTAGGAAATATTAATGGACTCGGTATACCCCCAACCGTAATAAAAAAGTGTTTTTACTCTATCGGGCTGGGCTGGGCGGCTATATGAACAACGTTTGGCTGTTGTTCATACAGGGAGGGAAAAGCCGGATAAGGGATTCCTCATAACTGATGCAATTACGACCTCTGCTGGCTGACTGATGGCGTCTGCACAAAGTTGAGGGATAATGAGGACCAGGGTGTGGCTCTCCATGCACAAAGCTGACCCGCATATGAACTCTCCTCGTGCAGTCGGCTACTGCACACGTGTCGGAGGGAGCGTGTGTCAGTCTCGCTCTCCTCAGTTGGAGCGGGGGTCAGCACCAGTAGAGAGGAAGCGTAACGCAATTGGGTAAAAATTGGACGCGCTAAAAATGGGAGAGCCCAGAATCAAGAATCCTAGTCCAGTTGTAAATGTACCAAGAAATCCAAAACCACAAAAGTTCTGATGCCACTAAAATAAATCACAATTTCATAAACTAAACGAGACCAAAAGATTGTAATGACGCCATACACTTGAGAATAAAATGTCAGAAATTCGGGATAAGGTGGCGCTCGGTTGGCACAGCCATCTAACTCACTAGCTCACCACTGCGGAAAGTTGGAACTTGCAAGCTTCAATCTCAGCAGAGCTGCCGACCTCGGCCGGCGTCTACACGAACACAACTGGGTCTCTTTCCACCGCCACTGCAATACATGGGGTCTGATCGAAAACCTAGTGCGCTCTCTACATAGACGCATTTTACGTCATCCTACTCTCACTCCCGAGAAGGAGGCTGTTCGAATTCTTAGGTGCCTTCAAATGTTGCCTAGTAAGGCACCTTAAATCTAAACGGTATTTTGACTGAATAACGAGGGAGCATTTGCTGAAGGCAATCCCAGCATTCAGTGCGGCACAACTTTTCTCCCACAAAAAAAAGACAAACGTGGCGAATGGATGCGGAGTTCTTTTCATACGTAAATAAATGTATCTTTTTTTTTTTTTTAATGCGTTTTTCTCCCAATTTATCGTAGTTTTGCTGCTGAGGGACCCCTGATTGCAATCAAGGAGGGTATATTGCTGCTCATGCCTCCTCTGCATTCTGCACAGGCGCCTCTCTATCTGCTAATCAGGGTCCTTACACAGCGTTTGAAGACCCCGCCCACATAGTCCGTTCATCCCTCCCTGCAGGCACTGCCAACTACGCCCGCTAGATGGCAACGCCGAGTTTAGAACCAGGGAGTTCAGAATCTCGGTGCTGGTGTGCTAGCGGAATATCCCACTGCGCCACATGGGTGCCAAATTATCATTTTTCATTTGTATAAACGTGCACAACTGTGATTTATTTGCAAATTCGGGCTTGTCAGCGAATTTAATCATTTTCGGTATACGGAGGGAGACGTTAGTTGACATCCTAGCGTGTTATGCCACCTCATCCCATTGGTTTGAATGGCATGAGGTTAACTGTGTTAGCTTCATAAGCGAAAACCAATTGGAATCAGTTATAAAATATAAAATTAAACACTTTAATTATATAGAGTGGTTTAAAACAGATATTTTACAAAACAGTAACCAGAACAAAATATTTAATTCTATCAGAAATAAACATTTAATTATTTATTATTTCATATAATTCACCAAACAATCCAGAACTGAATGTTTTGATTTTCCTAATTAATTAAAAACCAGGAATGTAATTTTATACAGTTAAATTCTGCTAATTACTTACTTTATTCCTTACCATTAAAATGCTATTAAAACAGAGTGATATCTATGTGACCTTTTCAGCTACAAGAACAGCCGCTTTTTTGACAAAGCTTCTTACAAGATTTTGAAGTATGTCTGTGTATAGGAATTTGTGCTGTTTGGTCAAAAGATGACAGCGCTTGTATGGCTGGGCACTGATGTAATACTGTAAAACAGTAATACTGGAACAGGAAAGGACCTTCCCTAAACTGTTCCTGCAAAGTCAAAATGCCTTCATTAAGGAAAGAATAAAAGTGATTTTTTAATAACGGCTTTTCCGGGCCTGTAGGGAAATAATCACGCCGAGCTGAGTTTGTGTAACGCAGTGATGATTGATGTGCGCTGATTTCATATGGAACTGAACTCGCTCTGATGTGTTTTATACGAGTGTCTGAGTGTTTGATGTCGAGGTAATGAATCATTCAGAAACACCACAACACACACACACACACACACACACACACACACACACACACACTCATCTTCAGCGTGATTGTTATTCACCCAGCCTTTTGAAAACCAACAGAAGCGTCGATGACTGGGTTCCAAGACCCAGAACAGAAGCCATTTTTGTTTGGATTCTTAGATGCCAGTTGTGGATGAAAACACAGAGTCCCGGTTCGTCCCAGATCGGTGCCTGACGGGGATCCAGTTTATTGCATCAGCGCCGGGTTATTGATTTCGGTAGAGTGTGCGGTACACCCCGGCGTTTTTCATTAGCGCTTACCGGTTTAACTGGATGGTGCAACATCACGCAAGAGTCAGTACACGACGAAAACAAAAGAAGCTCGATTCCTTTCTCATCTGTGAGCTGATGTTTACACTCGAGAAACTCGGGAACCAAGGACGCAAACGTGGACGATTTATTGTAGCCGATAACCGCCAAGCTTCCAACGTTATAGCAACACGTCTTCATCCTGGTCAGGGTCACACTGGCTCCGGTCTCACCGGAATCACTGCCCACGATGCAGTAACACACTCGGGTCAGGACGCCAGTCCATCCTCGGGCCCTGACGTCCTTTTTATAATCAGAGGTTCTATTTTTTTAACTGAAGCATGATGCAAAATATCCACATCATTCCACTTAGATCCGCTTCATACTGACACTAAACGATTTGTGCCTTAATGTTCAATAGATCAACTTTTGGTGGTTAAATTTGGGTCTTTCAGCTGCTCCTCTTGCTAACAAGTCTATAAAATTAATTACATGCTTTCAAAGTTGTTTGGCAACAGTTTGGGGAAGGTCCTTTACTATTTCACCCTGGCTTTACTCCTTATACAAACACACACTCACACACACCTGAATGTTGAATGATGGCAATAAATCCTGACACATAGTCGGCATTCTAATTCATCCTCAAGGTGTCGGATGGTGTTAAGCTGAGTGATTGTGCTGGCCAGTCTAAATTTCCCACACCGAACCAGTTCGTTATAGAGCTCAGTAAGAGGATGTCAGTGGGTCACTGGTGTGAGTAAACAGGAAGGAGAATTCCCCAAACTGTTTCACCAGGATTAACTCACTAGTTTATATGATGTGATTAAATAAATGAAATTCAGTGTAAAGCGGCTCATGTGTCCAGCACAGAGCCCTGATCTCAGTCCCTCTGAACACCTTTGGGATGGTTGGAGGGTCAGTTGTGGACCTGACTGGGCACAGACACAAATTCCCACATGCACGATCCAAAATTTTCTAATAATCTTTTCCTGAAGTCGTCCAGTTTAATGTTGTAATTTTCTTGGTAGCCAGTTCAGCTGATCTTCAGTCTGGTGTTTCAAGGGTGCCAGATCTTTCCTGTGTAGAGCATTTTTGAACACAATAAGTGTTATGTTATTTTGAATTTTAATAATTAAGCCAAACTAAATATAAATTGGTCATTGTCCGGCTGGGCTGGGCGGCTATATGAACAATGATTGGCTTGTTGTTCATACAGGGAAGGGAAAAAGCCGGATAGGGACTCCTCATAACTGATGCAATTACGACCTCTGCTGGCTGATTGATGCCGTCTGCACAGCGTTGAGGAATAATGTGAACAGGGCGTGGTTCTCTGTACACAAACCTGATCCGCATATGAACTCGCCTCGTGCAGGTGAAAAGATGCAGTCGGCTACTGCACAGTTGTCGGAGGGGGCGTGTGTCAATTCGGTGTCCTCATGGGGACGGGGTCAGCACCAGTGAATCGGGTACAGATTGGACGTGCTAAAAATCGGAATTGGTCATGATGTGCACGTTGCAGCACAGATTTAATATTATTTGTTTTTGGTGACCCTGTGCCCACTGTAGCCCTAGATTCCTGTTCTTGGTTTGGCAGAGTTGGACCTCATCATCCATCATACTGTTAAAACGGTTGGGTTTCTTATCTGTCTTACACTGACTGTTGTGTGTAGAAAAGATTAGCAGTTTCTGCCACGCCACATTTTGTCCCCGGTTCTAATGTTCTGCACACAGGAACCTTTTTACAATCCTAATTTAAATATTTTAAATATATTAAATATTAGATATATTGTGAAGGCTCGACTGTTATCACATGTTTTATTAGAGGTTTTTAATATGTAAAATGAGGGTTTTTAATATTAAAGGACTGTTTGATTGATTGTTGATTTGAGTGAGTAAAATCGTCTCTGAGCTGCTGGACTTTAATGGACCGGCTCTGACTGACAGTTGCTTTAAAACAATCTCCCTGTGTTTCCTAAATGGGCTCTGAACCCACTGCAGCCCTGATCAGAATAGAGAGATTACTATAAGATAAATAAATAATAATTCCTCTGTTTCCTCACTGCAGAACCGTGAGATCATTTGGTCGTGAGTCGGAGGGTGAAGCAGAGGATTCAGCTCGATCCTGCACTGGGTTTAAAGGCAAGTGTGTGTGTGTGTGTGTGTGTGTGTGTGTGTGTGTGTGTGTGCGTGTGTGTGCGTGTGCGTGTGTGTGCGTGTGCGTGTGTGTGTGTGTTAATCCACGCTTGTTAATGTGATGTTGCAGTAAATATCAGAGGATTTCAGGCAGATTCTCTCATACAGAATTAATTCAAGTGCTCAGAGAAAACCATAATTACTCTCTCTCTCTCTCTCTCTCTCTCTCTCTCTCTCTCTCTCTCTCTCTCTCTCTCTCTCTCTCTCTATCTCTCTCATTCACTCATTTATTCACTTGCTCTCTCACTTATTTACTCACTCACTCACTCATTTACTCTCTCACTCACTTATTTACTCACTCACTCATTCATTAACTTACTCTCTCATTTATTTACTCACTCACTCACCCTCTCACTTACTCTCAGTCTCTCACTCAGTCACACACTCACTCGCTCTCTCATTTATTCACTCACTCACTCCTTCACTCATGTACTTTCTCATTCACTCACTTACTCTCTCTCTCACTCACCATCTCACTCACTCATGCTTTCTCTGACTCTCTGTGTGCTTGTTGTAGAAGAGAAATAAAAAGTGAGTGATGGAGTGAGTGTGTTTGAGTGGCATCATGGGAAACACGGAGGTGTTTTATTACCTTCTTATTTTTTTATTTCATCACGACTCTCAAGATTCTTCTAAGAAGAAAAATCCTTTAATCACATCGTAGAAACTAGTGAGTTAATCCTGGTGAAACAGTTTGGGGAATTCTCCTTCCTGTTTGATCTCACCAGTGACCCTCAAACTGAGCTCAACAAATCCCTCAGCTCAACACCATCCGACATCTTCAGGATGAACTAGAATGCCGACTGTGAGTCAGGATTTATCGCCATCATTCAGCGTCAGTACTCGACCTTATTAATGCTCGTGTGGTTAAATGGAAATAAAAATCATCACAGTCGTGTTCCCCAAAACGTGTGTGTGTGTGTGTGTGTGTGTATATAAGTCCACCTACTGTCAGTTTTGTCAGTTGACATTAACATTAGAAGAACATGCCAAACTCCTGACGGAAAGTGACTGGTGGTGAGGTTCAGCACTGTGCCACCATGTTGCTCATATTCATTTATTTATTCATTTTATCTTTATCTTGGTCGGGGTTGCGGTGGGTCCAGAGCCATTTGAAACAACTGGGTGCATGACAACCCCACTATACACAGGGTGGCATGTTATCCCAGGGCTCCCCACATTCATTCATTCCTTCACCTGCACCTGCTCTTGATGTTTTGGATGGGTGGGGCGAGAACCAGTGCCCCTTCCACCCAGGTTCTTAGGATCTTGTAGCCGTGTGGCACCCACACTACCCGCTGTGCCAGCATGCCTCGTGTGTGTGTGTGTGTGTGTGTGTGTGTACGTGAGTACGTGAGTGTGACGTCATCAGCTCTTTCCTGACCTGCTGTGTGTCTCATGCATGTTTTATTCAACACACACACACACACACACACACACACACACACACACTTTGTACACACACACACACACACACACACACACACACACACACACACACACACACACACTTTGTACACACACACACACACACACACATGAATTAGTAATGCTGGCAGGGAACTTAAAGCGTGAGAAACAAGAGGAGCTGAACAGGACACACACACTCTTCAAGTACATGACCAGAAGTATGTGGACACCCCTTTTAATTAGCAATGACGGGCACAAGTGTAACCATACAGTCACAACATCTCCATAAATAAGGATCTACTGTACAATCGATTCTACTGAGGAGCTGATTTGTCGTCCACCCCAGCGCTCACTACTGAGTCCCAAACTGCCTCTGTCTCTGCCAGCATGAGCACCGCTCGTCAGTAGATCTCAATGTGTGGCTGTAGTCAGGGCAGCTGTAGCCTAGTGGTTAGGGTACTGGACTAGTAATCATAAGGTCACTGGTTCAAACCCCACCACTGCCAGGTTGCTGCTGTTGGGCCCTTGAGCAAGGCCCTTAACCCTCAATTGCTCAGATTGTATACTGTAACTGTACTGTAAGTCGCTTTGGATAAAGGCGTCTGCTAAGTGCCGAAAATGTAAATGTGCAATGCCAGTAGTTGGCTTGAGTGGTATAAAGCACAGGTTATACAGGTTATTGGACTCGGGAGCAGTGGAAACACATTTCATGTCCTGCCAGTCATGAACCAAACTGGTTTGGATAAACGAATGATACCCACAGCGATGAGCGCGGTCGTGAATCTGTCTGTCTCTCTCATGGTCGTACCGCCAACCTGTTGGCGTCTGGTTGCATCATTTCAGCGTCCCATCATTAACGCGTCATGTGACCGACCTTGCCCTCGTCTCGTTCCGTCCCGCTCTCCGGATTGGTCCGTGCTTCGCACGTCTCGGCCAATCCGATTTCACCGCGCTCTTACATCATCCGAGTTGACGTTTGAAGTCGGAGGAGCGGTCGGAGGCAGACGTGATGCAACAGTGAGACACGACGGCGTTCTCTCGTCCTTTACTGCATCACACCCGCCGATCACCAATCAGACGCCTGTAAACGATCGTCTGCTCGACGTCTCAGACAGGAGGTGGAATAGAAAAGTATTGGGACGCCCCTTTTAATTATTAACTTCACGTGTTTCAGCCATTACTAACAGGTGTAAAATATTAATCTTCTGAACCTCCAGTGTCCTGCACAGAGCCCTGACCTCAGCCTCATTTAACAGCTCTGGGATGAACAGGAACATCGACTGATCATCAGCACCCAGCCATTCATCTTCTCTCAAAATGGGCACAAATTCCCATACACAGACATACTCCAAAGTCTTGTGATACGCCTCCTCAGAGGAGCGGCTGTTACTCTAGCTCAAAGATCCCCCAGAGGTCATTTGTTTTTTAAATGGGACGTCAGGTGTCCAAATACTTTTGGCACCTGACTGTGAGCCTGACGACCCCAACTACGAGACCTGAGCCAGGTTTCGCCAACAGCCACGAGGCATCTCAGCCCCCTATTGGGCACAATGACCCATAATTAAATCCCGAACAGCACAAGCAGTGTTCCCAGTCCATCGTTCAGTATGATTATGTTTATGTTTTTGAAATGGGACGTCAGGTGTCCGAATACTTTCGGTCATATAGTGTGTGTAGACTCCTGTATGTTGACTTCTTCTGTAGGAACTGCACGAATAGTCAGGCACTGACGCTGGGTAAAAAGGCCTGGCTCACCACAGACATTCCAATTCATCCCAAAAGTGTCCACTGGGGTTAAATTATGTCCATTTGTGGATTGACATCAGCCAGTAACTTCTCAGCGCCCTGTCCTCTCCTACATGGAATAGTGGTCTCTACCAGGGGCCTCTTTCTTGCACAATAGCCTCTAAGCCCATGGTTCAGCAAAGCTTGCTTGACTGTGGACAGTTGTCTGCAGTAATTAGGAGAGGTGTCTACATACTTTTTGCCATATTGTGTTTGTTGAGTGAAATTGGTGTGAACTTGAACTCGTGTGTGTGTGTGTGTGCACGCGCAGGCAGAGCAGGTAAATGCTGCGGCCGGCGGACGCGTGTGAGCAGCGGGTGGTCTACAGACGTTCAGGCTAACCCACCATGCCGTCGTCCACGCGGAAACCAGGGCCGAAGGACCCCGAGCTCCTGAACCTCTTCTTCAAAGATGATCCCGAGGAGGTGTTCTTCGACCTCCATGAGATCGGCCATGGCAGTTTCGGCGCCGTCTACTTCGTAAGTATTCGTCTCAATACTAATAGCAAGTCAAGCGGTAGCGATATTGATATTGTTAATATTTAGCAGGTGGAAGTTCCGCCACTAGAGGGAGCTGTAAGCACAGCGCGAGTGTGCTAATGAACTTTTTTTTTCCTCGACATTTTTAAACTATCTTACTTCTGCATTTTCTCTCTTTTTTTCCCAGTTTAGTCGTAGCCAGTTCCTCTTTCTCTGCTTGAGACCCTTCTCCGACGAGTACGCAGTCCACCGATTCCTTCTTATTCACCCGTATTTTGGTGGATTGGCGTGTGAGGCAGTCCCGCGCACATAGAGTCACGTTCTGATTTTCACGTTTCTCCACTTCTGTACAAGCACCTTTTGGTCCCTGCCCTCTTTTTAGTCCCGTCTTGTCCCACCCAGCAGACTAGTGGACGAGTGTCTCCTGCACTATGTGCACTGCCGACCGTGCCTGCTAGGGGGCGCCCAACTAGCAACTCACAGAGTTCAGTGGAATATCTTAACTCTACATGTAAAACAATAATCCTCCTAACCTAGTCATGTTGGATTCCCCGGCTGTACATTCCTCAAATCAGTTATATGCTTCCAACCTGGTGGTAACAGTTTAGAGAAGGCTGCTACCTTTGCCACCATGACCGTGCCTTTGATAACCTCTGGAATGAATTGGAATACTGAACGTGATCCATGCCTTCCTGACCTCACCAGTGCTTTTTTGACCAAATGGGTACAAACCAGGGTTATAAAATAAAATGTCCAAGGCTCATGATGAAGTGTCCACATACTTTTGACCATATAGTCCGTGTAGAAAGAATGAACTTAAATATTGAGATGATTATTTAGCGGGTGTTGTCTGATGTTTTCTTTTACAGGCCCGGAACTCCTACACCAATGAGGTGGTGGCTATTAAAAAGATGTCCTACAACGGCAAACAGACCACCGAGGTACAAACCCAAGCATCTTATCCTCCCACCAGGCACAATGACTTAGATTTAAATCCTGACCAGCACAAGCAGTGCTCTCAGTCAATTATCTAATGTTATTAGGTTTATGATCAGACTTTCGATCCCAGTTGTGAGACCAGGTTTTGCCAACAGCCACAAGCCATTTTAACCTCCCCCAGGGACAAAAAGAACCTCAAATTTAAACCCTGAACAGCACAAGCAGTGCTCTCTGTCTGTTATTCAGTATGGTTAGGTTTATGATCAGACCAGCAATCCCAATTATGAGACCTGAGCTAACTATTGCCAACAGCCACAAGGCATTTCAGCCCCCCAATAGGAACAATGACTCAAAGTTAAATCCTGACCAGCACAAGCAGTGCTCTCTGTCTATTATTCAGTGTGTTTAGATTCCTGATCAGATAATCGATCCAGTTATGAGACCTAAGCCAAGTTTTGCCAACAGCCACAAGCCATTTCAGCCTCCCCCAGGCACAAAAAAACTTAAATTTAAATCCTGACCAGCACAAGCAGTGCTTTCTGTCTATTATTCAGTATGTTTAGGTTTATAATCAACCCCAATTATGAGACCAGAGCCTGGTTTTACCAACAGCCTGCGCCATTTCACCCTCCCCCAGGCACTATTACTCCAATTTGAATCCTGACCAGCACAAGCAGTGCTCTCAGTCCATTATCTAATGTTATTAGGTTTATGATCAGTCCTTCGATCCCAGTTGTGAGACCTGAACCATGTTTTTCCAACAGCCATGAGCCATCTTAACCTCCCCCAGGCACTATTACTCAGATTAAAACCCTGTACAGCACAAGCAGTGCTCTCAGTCCATTATTCTGTGTAAATAGGTTTATGATCAGACCATCGATCCCTGTTGTGAGATCTAAATCAGGTTTAGCCAACAGCCAGATTTAGCCTTCCAAACAGGAACAATGACTCATATTTAAATCCTGACCAGCACAAGCAGTGCTCTCTGTCTGTTATTCAGTGTGTTTAGATTCATGATCAGACAATCGATTCCAGTTATGAGACCTGAACCATGTTTTGCCAACAGCCACAAGCCATTTCAGCCTCCCCCAGGCACAAAAAACTCAAATTTAAACCCTGACCAGCACAGGCAGTGCTCTCTGTCTATTATTCAGTATGTTTAGGTTTATGATCAGACCAGCGATCCCAGTTAGGAGACCTGAACCAGGTTTAGCCAACTGCCAGATTTAGCCTCCCAAACAGGAACAATGACTCAAAGTTAAATCCTGACCAGCACAAGCCAATCAGTGCTCTCAGTCCATTATATAGTATGGTTAGGTTTCTGGGAAATTATATAACATTTTCATTGTTGATAAATACTTTTGATGGACACACTCCTGTGCAACGGCCAAATAGACCAAAATAGTATTATTATTATTATTATTGGTATTATCCAGATCCTAATGTGTTAGCTTGTTGGTATTTATGATGCTATCATGGTTCGGTGTTTGTATGTGCAGAAGTGGCAGGACATCATCAAGGAGGTGAAGTTTCTAGAACAGCTCAGGCACCCGAACACCATCGAGTATAAAGGCTGCTATCTGAAGGACAACACGGCATGGGTTCGTATCAACCAAATGGCTCAAAATAAAGCCCGGCAGTTTTAATCTCACAGTCTTCACGTAGCGTATATTCATGAGTGTCAAATATAATCAAGCCTGACTGTTTTCCAGTGGTTTAACTGGTCCATAAATGAAATTTGACTGGTTGATCCAATAACATTTTGTGTTAGGAAAAAAACGTCATACTTCCATATTAAATGAGTTTGTTTATCAGTACAGGTTCTGATCTGAGCTGTGGAATCCAACCCAGTGCTCACAGTGTTTTCTTTTTCTCTTTCAGCTGGTCATGGAGTACTGTTTGGGCTCGGCCTCCGATTTATTAGAAGGTAATTCCACATGCGCTAAAAGAAATGTTATGATCAAGGTTCTCTGCTAGAAACTTAATCGTGCCAACCTGGTCAGGCTTCCTACAGACACAGCTGGCCGTGCCAGAGGCGCCCGGCACCCTGTGTGTCTTAGTGGAACCTGACCTGCTGCGACCCTGACCAGGATAAAGTGCTCGATAAACATGAAAAAAAATTATAATTTTTTTGTGTGCAGTTCATAAGAAGCCGCTGCAGGAGGTGGAAATCGCTGCCATCACCCATGGTGCCTTGCTGGGACTGGCTTACCTGCATTCCCAAAACATGATCCACAGGTGAGTTCCTGACTGACGCGTGTCTTCCAGTTAAAGCTCCAGATACGCGCTCACTTCCTCATTCCTGACTGCTTACGTCTGATGTCACATGTTTATGGACGTCAGCACAGTGTGATGTTGTTTTAATGGTAAAGGGTTCTGAGAGGAACAGGAAACTGAAAGCAGCGGTTCCACCTGAAAAGCGTGAGCATGACTGGCTAATGTACAAACATTATATCACTATCGCTGGGATTGCGCCCTGTGTTTTCCAGTGACACTGGACCCACCACAACCCTGACCAGGATTCACCTGTTGATTCTGTTTTATAAGACGACAGGTCATTGTTTAGGTCACCAGTTAGCATTAGCATATTTTAGTGGAGTTTATTTTTGGTACGTATATCCACGCCCATGGTTTTGTAATGGGTTATCAAACACAGTTTTAGTCAAAAGTATGTGGACACCTGACAGTAACCTTGTTGGACATCCATTACAAAATATACATAAATGAGTAAGATATGTTTTAATAAACAAATTGTTCTATTTCTGTCTTTCTTTTCCCTTTTTTCTCTCCTTTTTTCTTATTTTATTCTTTATTTCTTTCTTTTTTTTGTTTTACATTTTGTCTTTGTTTTCTTTCTTTTCTTTTTTTCTTTCCTTTATTTTTTTTTTATTCTTAATTTCTGTCTATTTTTTTCTTTTTGTTTCTTTTTGTATTTTTTTCTGTCTTTGTTTCTTCCTTTTGTCTTTCTTTTTTCTATATTTTTTTCTATATTTTGTCGTTCTGTTTTTTTTTCTTTCTTTTATTCTTTTTTATTCTTTGATTCTGTTTTTCTTTGTTTTGTTTTGTTTTTTTTGTTTTACATTTTGTCACTGTTCTTTCTTTCTTTCTTTCTTTCTTTTCCCTTTTTTTCTTTCAATTATTCTTTTTTTTTATTCTTTGTCTTTCTTTCCTTTTTTGCTTATAAATTCATCTTTTTTTTCTTACTTTTTCCTTTTTTTTTTTCTTTCTTTCTTATTTTCGTCTTTCTGTTTTTCTTTCTTTTCTTTTTCCTTTTTTTTCTTTTGTTTTTTTTATCTACATTTTGTTGTTTTGTTTCTCTCTCTCTCTCTCTCTCTCTCTCTCTCTCTCTCTCTCTCTCTCTCTCTCTCTCTCTCTCTCTCTCTCAGAGACGTGAAGGCGGGGAATATTCTCCTCACAGAGCCTGGCCAGGTTAAACTGGCTGATTTTGGTTCGGCCTCCATGACCTCTCCCGCCAACTCGTTCGTGGGGACGCCGTACTGGTGAGTATCTCCAAAAACAAATATTTATTTTTTCATCACTTACCAGAAACTCTAGAAATGCATTAGAATCCCAGACAATCAGCAGTTTGAAACTTGTCTTCATGATTTAATACCTGCCACATCACTGGTTGGTTGGTGTGGGCGTACAGGTGTTCCTAATAAAGTGGCCCAAGAGTGTGTGTATTGTACATGTCATAAATAAAATTGTTTTATTGAAGGTTCTGTTTTGTCCTGCAGCCCTGATTAATTACATACAGGCTCTGATAACAGAGGAAAAGATACGGGGGGCAAATAAAACCATGTTATAATTTTCACTCCCTGTGTGTGTGTGTGTGTGTGTGTGTGTGTGTGTGTGTGTGAACAGGATGGCTCCAGAGGTGATTTTAGCCATGGATGAGGGTCAGTATGAAGGAAGGGTGGACATCTGGTCACTGGGGATCACCTGCATTGAGCTCGGTCAGTGTTATGTGTGTGTGTGCGTGTGTGTGTGTGTGCGCGCTTTAGGTCTGAACTAGAGTCTTAATTCATTTTCTCCAATCTCTTTATTCCGGTCATAGTCAAGGTGGGTCCGGCAACACTTAAATAAACAGAGCACTTCATTTATTTCTTAGTTTAGTCATTTTCAGTTCCCAATTATGAATCTGCTGCTGCTTGCACAACCACTGATCTGATCACGCAGAGCCGGATCATTGCACACTCCCTCCGACACGTGTCCAGTCTGTGGCCACTTTTCATCACCTGTTAGTGTTGGGTTCTCAAACTGAGCTGTATTGCTCTGTTTTATTGAAGCTTTGTTTAGTGATTTTTTTTCTTCTCATTTCTTTTGAGAGAGAAGCAGCGGGCTGTGATTACGAGTCAGTACGTTGGTGGATTGAGTAGCTGGCGTGCTTTTCACGGCTGCACTTCCACCCATCGTTTTCTCTCCTCGGTTTCAGTACTTTTGTTTTAGCGAGTCAACCAGCAAACAGAGTTGAATCCCTGATTTATTTGTGCATTTGACTCTTGAATCCTTTCCTATTTTTAGGCTTGTGGGGTCACTTGGCTCAGAATGTAGAGCGCTAATTATTGACGCTCTATAGTTCAGTAGTGCTATTTTGTTTGTGTTCTTCACCCTAGTAGTTTGGCTCTTCTTTCCTTTTCATGATTCGGTTCAGCTCCTGCACTGGGGGCCAGAATGAGCCGGTGCTGAGGATCATTTTTTAAATTCCTCATCACCACCCTTAAACACAGACATGGAAAGACATGCTCATAAACCAGAGACAAGGTTAGAACCCAGATTCCCGGGACCCTAGTGCTTCATGATAACCACCCTAGATACTGTAACGTCCCGTCCCGTCCCTGACCTAGACCAGGACGACCTGTTCTTTTGTGATCTGTACAGTTTGGGTGTAAATGCTGTAGAGCAGCGTGTTGATGTGTGTGTGTGTGTGTGTGTGTGTGTGTGTGGTTTTCTCCATACAGCCGAGCGTAAACCCCCTCTGTTCAACATGAACGCTATGAGTGCCTTATATCACATCGCTCAGAACGATTCACCCACACTGCAGTCCAACGAGTGGTGAGTACACACACACACACACACACCACACACAATCACAAACACTCACTCACGCAACGATCAAAATAAACTCCATGAACCGTCTGTACTGTTCTACACTAACACTGGCCAAAAGTATGTGGACAGTTCCAGTACGATTGTGCACAACAAGAGAAACAAACACCTTTGGGATGAATTGGAATGTCTACTGCAGGCCAGGGCTTCTCTCCTGCACCAGAATGACCACTAATCCCCACAGACACACTCTAAACGCTTGTGGAAAAGCTTCCCAAACAAGTTACCAGCGAAGAGGCAGAACCGGTCAATATTACTGTCCATAGTTTTGGAACAGGATCTCCCACAAGCTCATGATCATCAGGTGTCCACATACTTTTGGCCACATTATGTACCTAATCTCCATAGACAAATCCTGACCATAGAATAGGTCCTACCAACCCTCCCGTGCAGCAGGCAGCAGGTCAGTCTGAGAAACGTCCCGGCCTGGCCAGCCTGGTTATGTTCCACTAAAAAAAGTAGAAACGTCCAGGAGCAACAACAGCTCGACTGCAATGCTAAACAGGACTGCTGAAGTGCACAGAACTGGGTTCCAAACTGCTTTAGGAAGCAGCACAAGTGTATATCAGGAGATAAGATCACCATGCACAATTCCAGGTGTTAGCTGGAGTGGTACAAAGCACGGCATAACTGGACTCTAGAGCACTCGGGCGGATTCCACCAGTCATTCAAAAAAAGTGAATCCTGAATTGACTGGCCTGTACTGACCTCTAGTAATGAATAGTAATGAATCGGAATGGCGACTGTAAGCCAGGCCGATTTCATAACTGTTCTTGCTGCAGAATGGTAGTGACTCCCTGCAGTCATTTTCCAAGAAGCTTAATCAGAGGATTGGACGCTGGCATGGCAGCAAAGCAGCATTGACTGTGGGTGTCCAAATAATTCTGGCCAATTTAAATCATATTGTAAATACTAACCACCAGTGTGTGTGTGTGTGTGTGTGTGTGTGTGTGTGTGTGTGTGTGTGTGTGTGTGTGTGTGTGTGTGTGTGCAGGTCGGATGCGTTCAGGAGCTTCGTGGATTACTGCCTACAAAAAATACCTCAGGACAGACCGTCCTCAGCAGAACTGTTGCGGGTGAGCGCACACACACACACACACACACACACACACACACACACACTCACACACACACACACGGGTTATGACTAACTTGTTCTCTTTCGAATGTTTCAGCCCACAGGGTCGCCCACTCTCAGACACACACACACACACAACATAAACAACCCAAGCACATGACTCGCCAGCCTAGATTAATACGGTTTATAATGATAAGATCAACCACTTTATCATGGTCAAGGTTGCGGTGGGCACGGTTCCACTGGGAAACACTGGTATCAAGGCAGGAATAATTAAGACGGAGCGCCAATCAATCACAGGGCTTCGGCCTCCCGTCCCTCAGACACAGCCTGTCATGTTTGTCTACACGCATGGCCGGCCGATGGCACCGCTGAGATTCGAACCCATATCATAGTGGTAGTGGGCTGGCACAACACACACACACACACACAACATAAACAACCCAAGCACATGACTCGCCAGCTCCAAAATGATCACCATCCTAGATTAACACGGTTTATCATGGTCGAGGTCGTGGTGGGCACGGTTCCACCGGGAAACACTGGTAGTGAGGCAGGAATCATTTAAACGGGGCGCCAATCAATCACAGGGCTTCGACCTCCCACCCCCTAGACACAGCCAGTCATGTTTGTGTAGACGCATGGCCGATGGCACCGCTGAGATTCGAACCCATATCATAGTGGAAGTGGGCTGGCACAACACACACACTCACACTTTTTTAGTTTTCCAGTTCTGTTCCAGTTGTTCTTACACCTTACTGGAACATGTTACTGGTTTTCCTTTAATTTGTCACTTGCTTTAACACACACACACACACACACACACACATGAAGTGCTGGATGAATCAAATTCTCACTCTATCATTGGCTGCTTCGTGTTCTGACGATGTGCTTGTTACTCATCGGTCCCCACTCACACACACTCACACACACACACACACACGCGTTATCCACCCACACGTTATAGCCACGTGTATGTTAGTCAGTCGTTTCCTGTACCAGTGGGATCTGTGGAAAGTCAATAAAAGTGTGTGTGTGCACATGTGTAAATGCGTGTGTGTGTGTTCGTGATCGTGCACATTATAATCCCTCCGCTACGCCGTGACCCAAATGAGAGCCGTAGGAGGAAACTCGAGGAAGCGGGGCGGGAGGCTTAGCGTCACCCCATCGCCGGCTAAATTTGGATCGCCCTCGACGTCTCCGAGCAGAGCAAAGCTTTCAGACGCCGTACAGCCGAGAGTATGAGGACGTCCCGTTCCGAAATCATGAGCGCTAAACGTAATGGCAGCGTCTTTTGCAACCCTTAACAGTCTCCGCTCCTCTGGGAAGGTTTTCCGTGAGATTTGTGTACGA
Source organism: Trichomycterus rosablanca (assembly GCF_030014385.1). Lineage (NCBI taxonomy): Eukaryota > Metazoa > Chordata > Actinopteri > Siluriformes > Trichomycteridae > Trichomycterus > Trichomycterus rosablanca. The sequence continues at coordinate 1,662,942 of NC_086008.1, forward strand.
GTGTCTTTTAAAAAACAAATATATGTATATATATATTAATGATGGATGGGAAGGCCTGGCTCACAGTCGGCATCCCAGATCATCCCAGGGCTCTGTGTTCAAATTCATCATACAATACCACAAGCTGGAAGCATTTAGTTTACCTCATATAATTGATTTTATACACCTGTGAGCAGTGGGTAGGGCATGAAACACCTAAACATAATAATTAGAAGGGATGTCCACATAATTATGAGCAGAGACAGGACACCCTCTAGTCGTCTATCTCGAACGCTCTGTCTTTAATACCGTCCACTTTTTTTGGCCCTAATTTTTTTTGGTCACTAATCTGAGTTTAGCGTACAGATCTGTTCCCCCGACACGCTAAATCTACAGCGTGCGGCTCCAAGATCAGCTCCTGCCGTCTGACCCAGCCATGAAGTCCAGATCGAGGTTCAGTAAGATTTAGGAACGTAGTGGGATTACGAATGATTCAGTCTGTAGATCTGTTTTCTCATCAGTCAGTCTCAGACGTTCCTCTTTTTCCTATGATGTGTAATGCTCCAGTATTGTGTGCAGAAGTGATGCTCCCACCACCGTACTTCACTGTGGATTTGGTATATATACACCGATCAGCCATAACATTAAAACCACCTCCTTGTTTCTACACTCACTGTCTATTTTATCAGCTCCACTTACCATATAGAAGCACTTTGTAGTTCTACAATTACTGACTGTAGTCCATCTGTTTCTCTACATACTTTGTTAGCCCCCTTTCACCCTGTTCTTCAATGGTCAGGACCCCCACAGGACCACCACAGAGCAGGTATTATTTAGGTGGTGGATGATTCTCAGCACTGCAGTGACACTGACATGGTGGTGGTGTGTTCGTGTGTGTTGTGCTGGTATGAGTGGATCAGACACAGCAGTGCCCACGGGCGCTGTTGGCTGGATATTTTTGGTTGGTGGACTATTCTCAGTCCATCAGTGACAGTGAGGTGTTTAAAAATTCCAGCAGCGCTGCTGAGGATGATCCACCACCTAAATAATACCTGCTCTGTGGTGGTCCTGTGGGGGTCCTGACCATTGAAGAACAGGGTGAAAGGAGGCTAACAAAGCATGCAGAGAAACAGATGGACTACAGTCAGTAATTGTAGAACTACAAAGTGCTTCTATATGGTAAGTGGAGCTGATAAAATGGACAGTGAGTGTCGAAACAAGGAGGTGGTTTTAATGTTATGGCTGATCGATGAATATATATATATATATGGCTTCTCTAGACGTGTTTGGTGGCACATCGTGCTGTCGGAAGAGGCCAAACCCATTAGAATGAATGCAGGACACGAATAGGTGTAACTCATCAGAAAGGAGGCACAGAGTGTCACCTATCAGAGACGTTTGTAGACGTACCAGGGGTCCCATAGAACCAGCAAAACAAACCTCATTCCGTAATGGAGCCACCACCAGCTGTCCTCTGTTGTACCAGTTTTTGGCACTTCTGGTTAGAAACGTGTTCGTTGTAGGTTACTCTCGGTCAGCCGGACGGATAATCTGGTAACAGACCGACCTGTAAGCCGTCAGCCAGGCCGCTAGCACTTTCTAAGATGTCCTTCTGGCTCCAGACGAGGCTGTGTCCTTCTGTCTGAGCCGACTGAATTACACTCGTCTTCTCCCTGATTTACGTCTCTCCGTGTTTTTTTCCCCTCGTGCTTGTTGCCCTTGGCTCACTCATTAAAATAATGGTTTGGCAAGAAATCAAATCAACACGGTGCACCAAAATCCGAGCGGAGAGAGGGAGGGAGGTAATGAAGTATCAGTACCGCACTTCTCTGCTCGGGTGCTTCGCTGTTCGGAAAGCTGTAAAATTCCGGCGGTGAAATATAAACACCAAAAGGTTCCACGGTTATACACGATATGGCAAGAAGTTTGTGGACACCAGATTATGAGCGAGTCCAAAACCATCGCCCATTCCTCCTCTTGGCACCTACTACAGCCTCCACTCTACAGGGAGCGTGTCTGTGGAAAGTCAAAGACGTTCTGATGCATCCCAAAGGTGTTCAGGGCCTTGCTTTGTGCACAGGACCACAGTCATATTAAATAGGAAAACGGCATTCCCTAAACTGTTTCCTGAAACTTAAAGCATAGTCTTTATTTTTTATATTATCTATATTTGATGGACCTGTCAGTAATTGGTGTGGCTGGAAAGCTTGAACTCAGGAGAGCTTAATGAGGCAGGTTGACACAGAGAGCAGTATAGCGTATGGAGAGTCACGCACTCACGATCACGGAATCCCTTCAGCCCTCCCACCCTCAGACACAGCCTATCACGTCTGTGTAGGCACTATAGCTTGAGAACTCAGCCGTGGTGCAACCGAGGTGCAACCTGTCTAGATAACTCCATAATAACAGAATAGGGTATCGTACATGCTGAGAGTCAGGCGTCCACATACTTTTGGCCGTGTAGCGTACAGTGTGTTGTGTGTTGGTATTTATTTGTACGCTCTCTTTGTCTCTTAGCACGACTTTGTACGCCGCGACCGGCCCGTGCGAGTCCTCGAGGATCTGATCCAGAGGACAAAGGATGCCGTGCGTGAGCTGGACAACCTGCAGTACCGAAAGATGAAGAAGATCCTGTACCAGGAGAAGCACAACGGCCCCATGGGCGAGTCGCAGGAGGACGATGAGGTTGGCGCACACCCACATCCACCTGGTTCACCTGGTTCCTGACCAGTAGTTAATGTAAAAAGCACAGACCCGGTGTTCCAGTGCCTGTAAGTCCTACTGTAGCTATTAAAGCCGAAGGTCGAAGGTCCTGGAGCTCGTTTATTTGGTACTGGAACTGGAATCTTTGGTACTGGGCTTTGGTACTTGGTACTCCATTAGAGTGGAGGGCAGAGGGTTAGGCTCTCTACCAGTCCCGGGATATGAACTCACAACCTTCCTGTCAGATGAACCAGTTATATCGCATGACTGAACCAACAAACCCGCATCACACTGACGTTCAAGCCATCGTCACCACCTCCTCAGGGATGCCCGCATTTTTTTGGGCATCTTGCTCACTTTTTCCATGTGGGTGCTGGTTACCTGGTTTCCGGGCAACCTAGAGACTCCTGTGAGGAGTTTGTGAGCATGTTCTCCCTGGGTCTGCTTGATTATTATCCGAAAACATGCCGTTAGGTGTCTGTGGTTGGGTAAGTGTGCAGTGGCTTGGCGCCCAGTCCTGAGGGCATTCCGCCTCTGTGCCAGCGGTTTTGGGTCGGCTTTACATTTTTTTCTAATTATTTATGCATTTTCTCCCAATTTAGTGTAGCCAGTTAGTCTTCTGCTGCTAAGGATCCCTAATTGCCTCAGAGGAGGGTGTATTCGCCTGTTCCACGCCCACTCAGCCCCTTCTTTTTGTCCGTACCTCGTGGATTTGCACCCGAGGCTCATCCACTTCTGCTAACCAGGGTCCTTAAACAGCGCTTGAAGACCCCACCCGCTTTTTTTTAAGTCTGATCTTTTCCCACCCAGCAGACTTGGTGGCCAGTTTGTTGTCTGCTGCAGACACTGCCATTTGTGCCCGCTAGATGGCGCCCAGCCGTCCGCTAGCAGAGCTGAGATTCAAACCAGGGAGTTCAGAATCTCAGCGCTGGTGTGCTAGCGGGGCGGGTCGGCTTTATATCGTCATTTATATCGTCTTTATATCGTCAACCAACAGCTGCACTTCTGCCTGTTTCAGCGTGGTGTCACTAAATGACCGATAACTGACCGTTTTTTGTCTTTTTCTCTATGCTGTCTCTCCCTGCAACCCCTAAACCCACCCCTGTCCCCGTACTCGTCCCCGTACTCCTGAGCAGGACAGCGAGCAGAGCTGTAAGGTGAACAGTGTCGGCAGTAACCACTCGCTTCCCAGCACCTCCATCAGCACAGGAAGTCAGAGCAGCAGCATCAACAGCCTGCAGGAGTGTAACGATGACCCCTGCTCCGAAATGGCCATCGCCCAGCCCGAGTACGACAGCACCCTCGAGTCTTCCACGCATCATAAAAAGGTCTGCTCACACACACACACACACACACACACACACAATAATACCTGCAGCTTTGATGAGCGCTGCACTCACCTGTGGTTGTGAGGTTCCACTCTAACAGGTTCCACTCATATTGGAGTGTGTCTATGGGAACATATGAGATGGGCATTTGTGGGGTCAGGCACTGTGTTTAACAGCTATGCGGTCAGGGCTCTGCGCAGGCCGCTGGAGTTCCTCCACATCAGACCGATCAAACCGTATCATGCTGAGACAGGAGGGACCTTCCCTAAGCTGTTGACCATTGAGAATGAGAAGCATGAGAATCATTTCTTTTAAATCACTGATTTTATAACAGGTGTAATAAATTAATAATATAAAATAATTTACATACTTCTGACTTTGCAACAACAGTTTAGGGAAGGCCCCTTTCTGTTGCAGCACGATTGTGTCCCTGTGCACAAAGCAAGCTCTATGTCGGCATGGTTTGATCGGTCTGATGTGGAGGAACTCCAGCGACCTGCACACAGCCCTGACCTCAACAGCTCTGGGATGAACTGGAACCTCCACATCAGTGCCCAGACATACAAATGCTGCCACCCTTTGAATAAATGGGCACAAATTCCCACAGACATACTTCAAAGTCTTGTGAGAAGCCCTCTCAGAAGAGCGGCTGTTGTTCTAGCTGAAAAGATCACATAAACGTCACTATTTTAATACAGTTTGTTTCTGATGTCCAAATACTGTTGGTTAAGTTCAGCTGCACATTATATAATATACATTTCCTAAAAATAAACTACGTAATGAAATAAAACTGATGTGTGTGTGTGTGCTTGTGTGTGTGTGTTTAGGATCATCAGTTTATCCGTGATGACGGCGCTCATCGGGAGCAACGCTCTGACCTCCGACCTTCTTCGTCAGACCGGGCTCAGGCTCGCAACTATAAAAACCGGGAACGCTTCGCTACCATCAAGTCTGCTTCACTGGTGAGTGTCATCATCATCATCATCATCATCACTACATGGAACAGTGGTCTTTTTAACAAGGTCAAGAAGAAAACCCAAACTTTTACTCAAATGCTGAAAGATCTAATCTGAGAATCACTTCAACCGGTCTGTTCATGAATTAAAGGCTGTTTACAGTCAAGCCAGCTTTACAGAACAGCCGGGCAGCCTCTGAGCTGATGGTGATGCAAAGCTTGCCCAAACTGGCCCTATTTATATGGGCACAGACAAGCGACCAGTAAAAGTTAACCATAACCATTAACAAGGATTTTTCCCTTTCCGACCAAAATAACTCTTGAACTGGCATCTTGAACTGGTTCAGTTCAGGCTCCTTAGAACTTTGGTGCTGTTCAGAGAACCGGGTCACGTTTGCACCTGTTTTTATTAGAAGCGAGTTTGCATCACCAACAGGGGGTGCTGCACAACACACACTAGTAGTAAACAGTAGTAAGAGGCTGACAGAGTGTGTAGATTAGCTGTGGGGATTTGTGCTGCTGTTACAGATCAACTATCGGTGATAAGAAGGCGCACTAGTTCCTCTACTGACGTCATCGTGGTTCCTGTTCTTAAGAGTCCTGATTCAGAACCTGTTTATTTTTGGTGAAAACGGTTCAGGCAGTGGTAGCTCAGTGGTTAAGGTACTGGACTAGTGATCAGAAGGTTGCCAGTTCAATCCCTACTTATCCCTATCTTTTAATCGAATGGCTCAGATACAAACACCCTAACCAAATATATTAGGGCCGAAAGAATAACGTAACCTGCCATGAATTTAACCCAAACAAACAAATCAATCCTTAATATCACACATTTATCACTGTTGGGCCCCTAAGCAAGCCCTTAACCCTGTAAGTCGCTGTAAATGAAAAAACAAGGTGCGTGGACTGGAAACTGGAACGGAACCTGTTCTACATCTGCTGAAAAGGGCTTATAGTTGAATGACGGACATTATGCAGCCGCCAAAATTGTCACCTACGTTGTTTTATGTATATTTTGCCACATTTTTAGGAGATTTACTATAATTATGAAGGTAGAACTGAATTTTGGGATTGATTTTATTGAAAATCTGCGCCGTCATTCAGTCGAACATACAGAACAGTCACAGAAATTGATCAAGTCGTACACACAGCCTGGGACGAGAAGTAGAAGAGTATGAACAGCCTTCCGATACAGAATCGTAAGCACTAATCCACTACTGTGTTCTTTATTTAGGCTGAAAGAAATTACACACACACACTTACACTTGTGTCTGTTGTCAAGGCAACAGTTTGTGGTCAATAGGCAGTACGACTGCGCTCACGCGAGTACACATTGTTTATCCGCCGTCGTCCCGTCATTCAGGCACATAAAGCGGGGTGTGTTTACTTTTGTCTCACTGAGCCTTCAGCAGTAAAAGCACATTCCTCTTCTTTAGGCCTCTGGTTATGTTTTAAAGGTGGGGAATCTTTCCCCCGTCTTCAGATCAAAGCCAGGTGAACAGGTTGATGAAGGGAAGGACGAGCCTACGGTGAAGGTACAGAGGGGTCACTACTCTTCACCTCTGACCTCTCACACTGCTTTTTAGTAATTGTACATTGTTGTGATGTTCTTGTTTGGGATCAATGGAAGGCGCCATAATCAATCCCCGAAGCCTCGGATTAGGAGGTGATGTCACCTGCTCCGGTTCGGTTTGGGTGGTGCTTTAGCCCCCTCTGCAGGCAGACACGTGCACTGCAGCCGTCTGACAACTCAGACCCATCCATCAAACCCTCAAACCAGCGCTTCTGCAGCCGTGCGCTGCTGGCACCCACCACACGGACTCGATCCTTTTATTTTGACATGTTTTAGGATTGTAATGGGGAAAAAAAGGTCCTGTTACATGCGTGTGTGTGTGTTTTTAGGGGTTTTTCCCCCACCGTGTACAGAGGACTGCAGCTCTCTTTGTTTCAGCAGAGGAAGGGGGCGGGAGGGGGGCATACAAACAGAGACGGTTAGGTTTTGGTGGTAAAATGACATCAGCATTTTTTGGAACACGTGTCCAAATACTTTTGGACATGTAGAGTATGCTCGAATGCGAAAAGACATTCAAACTCAACAATAGTGTGGCAGGGCAGTTGTATCCTAGTGGTTAAGGTACTGGACCAGTAATCAGAAGGTTGCTGGTTGAAGCCCCACCACTGCAAGGTTGCCACTGTTGGGCCCCTGAGCAAGGCCCTCAACCCTCAAGTTCTTAGACTGTTTTCTGTAAGTCGCTTTGGATAAAAGTGTCTGCCTTATACCGAAAATGTAATGTAAAATGGTTAACGAGTCGAGTCACGAGTCAAGTCATGAGTCAATATAATCTACACAAAACATATATTGGAAATGTAGTGTAGAAATAAAGAAATAATCTGTAAATTCAGATAAAAAACAACAACAGATTAGCGAGTGTATTTATCCGTTTTACTTCGTGTCTTTACTTTCGTCGTCATTGTGTAAATGAATGTAATTTCTGTAACAAGAAGGTTCCAGTTAAAAGCTTCAACTGATACGTTTTGTTTTCATTACAGAACAAAAGCGCTCGATAAATCACGGCACAGCGGCCAAAATCCCAAACACAGCAAAACAATCATAACCGCTGCTTACCTTAGCTTCTGTTCTTCCAGATGCTATTACATTTATAAGCGTGCGTCCCATTAGGAATAGAATCCGTTATTTTGTAAACGTGCTTATAATTAAAAACCTCCAAACTTTTCCCGGTGGTGAAGTAAAACAGGAAGTGGTTAGAAAGCCGATCGAGCGTTTCATTACCACGTCACCTGTGTGACGCAAACCGAATAAATGCAAATAACAGCATTTCTTACTAACAATTACAATCAGAAGCTCTGATTGGTTCAGAAAGCGGTTCTTTCAATCATTAGCACCGATTCTGTAGGAGCGTTCCATTCACCCCGGTTGTTCCTGTGAAGTGCACTACGTAGGGTATTCCACCATTTTAAGTGAGATTCCGATCCAAAGGTAACGAGAATGTTCAGATGAAGTGAACTTCAGACTGTGTAGGGAGTAGGGAGCGACGCTTCATCACTACACCGGAAGCTGGCTGGAACATTTACACATTGCGTGCGTTGTGGGTTAAGACGGCCAAAACGTGTTAATTATCACACGTAACTAATGTTAACACGTGCTCACGCTAGAGACTCTTGTTGTTTACGAGTCATTTTTTGCGAGTCATGAGTCGAGTCCGAGTCATTTTAAATGAGATCCGAGTCGAGTCTGAAGTCGCTGTGTGTGCGACCCATCTCTGGTCTGAAATCATATAATTCCGATGTTTATGCGATATTTTCACCTTTAAAGGAAACAACAATAATTATACAGCTAAAACAGACTAATTCGTAGCTGAATTACTGTTTTATTTCATTAAAACCAAGTCAAATAATCTCACTCTGCGGCCATGGCTTTGTGATGGTTGGCTCCACAGATGGGTCCGTTTTCTCCAGTGCCCTCTGTCTTTTATCACCTTGGTCGTCCTCGTCTATTCAGTCCTTCCACAAGTCCTGTCATACAGTAACACCCGCTTCAGTGTTGTCACATGAACGCCTCATTACACTCCCAAAATACCAACGTGACTGATTGATGGTGCTGCACAGAGACGGGGGGTGATGGAGTTCAGTGCATGATACGGATCTCCATATGAACCCGCCCGGTGCAGGTGAAAGGTGGGGTGGTGTTATAGCTATGATCTTTCTCGGTCAGATATGGAGGTTGCAGCAATAAAAGTTACATATTATTAGGGGACTTGAATACGACTAGATTAGGAGGGAAAATGTTGGGGGGGGGTTCAAAAAGAAGAAAAAAGAGGTCACCCTTAGATACACCTCTATGGATTCTTTAAGCTCATTAGGCATTATAGAGGACTTGAGTGCTAAATTCGGGGGGTTTAATAATAATAAATGCATATTTTTGTAAATAGTTACCAAATAGTGCCTGACTGGATGACCGATCAATAATTTTTAACTCAGAGTTAAAATTCCCGACAGTTATTTTTACCACGGCACTGTCTCCTAGGTTTCTGGGGAAGATGTGAGGGATGGCGGCGCACGTGCCTGGCGCTGGGCATCTTGGGGCATTGGGGGTGCATCTGGGCAGAAAGTGTCAGGGCTGGTGTGGGTACAGTGGGGGTATTGATACGTGTTGGGTGCGTGCTCGTGTGACCGGCGTACTAAATGGCATTTAGCTGCTAGAGAAGCGCTGTGTGAGGGTCCAGGCCTCTGAGAACCCTCTTTCATTCACCACACACACCTGCCAGAGCCCGGAGAGAGAGAGTCTGTCTGTCACTGAGCCCGCTGCTCGCTCGCCCTTTGTCCTTCTCATGGCCTCCTTTCTCTGTCTCTTCTGTGGTCCTCTCTCTCTCGGTCTCTTCGCGAGCTCTGCGCGGAGGTGCGGGATGTAGTTCGGGTTCAGTCTTTACGAGCTCGCGCATCCCCTCTTTTGCCAACATGTTTGGCCTCAGGAGCTCAGGTGGGAGCTACGAGAAGCTCAATGAGCATTTCGACCTGGACACGCCCTTCTTCTTCCAGGTTGGTTCGTTTAGGTTGGTTGGAGTTTATAACTTTTGGGAAAGTGCTGAACAGCTTCCGTTTTTAGATTTTGGAACTGTGATGTGAGCGGCTGATTTTTAGCCGAGGGTTTTGTGGACGATTTCATCAGTTTGGAGAAATTTAGACTAAACTGAAATATAGAAGATCAGCGTGTTAATAATATTATCGCGACTTCTATTGATTTTATAGCTTTATAATTGAATTAAATCAAATCAAAGTTTATTTGTCACATACACACAGTCATACTCATTACAGCTGGCGGTGAAATGCTTTTGTGACTGTTCGGCCGCGTCAGTAATTAGTGCAAAATACAAAAATTTTACAAAAAAAAATATTTCGATTAAAAATAGAAATGTTTTAAAATGTAAAAAGTGTAGAAGATACTATAAAATTTTTATTTTACATGTATAAACATACTAATCTTAGTTTTTATTATTATATTATATTTTTTTATCATTAAATTTTTAATTTATTATATTTTTATTTTACATGTATAAACATACTAATCTTTGTTTTTTATTAATTATATTTTTTATTATTATATTATTACTTTTTTTATTATTTTTTTTTTTAATTATTATATTAAATTTTTATATTATTATATTATTATTTTACTTGTGTTAACATACCAATCTTTGTTTTTTATTATTATATTATTACATTTTTATATTATTATATTTTTACATTATATTATTATTTTACTTGTGTTAACATACCAATCTTTGTTTTTTAATATTATATTTTTATATTATTTCAGTATAAATGTTTTTTTAAATGTTTATATTATTATATAATTACATTTTATATTATTAAATTTTTATATTATATTTCTATATTATTATATTTTTATTTTACATGCATGAACATACTAATCTTTGTTTTTCATTATTATATTTTTATATTATTATAATATAAAATCTTTATATTATTATATTATTAAATTTTTATATTATTACATTCTTATAGTATATTATTATCATATTTTTATTTTACATGCATAATCATACTAATCTTTGTTTTTTATTATTATATTTTATTATTATTTATTATATTTAATATTTTTAGAGATTTTTATTATTATATTTATATATATATTTTTATTATTTTATTACCAAATTCAATCATTTTTCAATCCTTTATTACTTTTGCGTTACTTTTTGAACAAACTCCATTTGAATAAAAGTTGGGACATTTTGTAAGACGAGTAAAAAACAAGAATCTGATTTTTTTTTATATTCTATTGAATCTTTATCAGACAGAAGAGCAAAGAAATGATTTTAATGTTTTGGGTGACTAACTCCATTGTATTGTGTAAATATAATTGAATTTAATGCCTGTAACACACTCAAAAAAGTTGGGACGCAGATGAATTAGTTATAGCGAGTATTCAAGCTCCAGCATTTTGACACATTTCCCGAGGGGTGACCGTGACTGGGTTTACACCAAAGGCTCGTCTGGCAAGCAACGATGTTTGAGGCTCATCACTGTGTGTCACGTGGAACATTTTTCAAGGCAAGACTGCAAATGTGAGAAGATTTAGAGATTTAGAGTCCATGTAGGGTGAGGCTGGAAACCGTGTGACCCTCAGACGGCATCACATGAGAAACCACCATGCTGCTGTAATAAATATAGCCACACGGGCTTGGGAGTACTTCGGAAAATTGTTGGCAATCAACACAGTGCGCCACTGCATCAACAAATGCAATCTGATCTGATACAAAGAGAAAGTCGCACATCAATTCTAGAGTTCTGGATCAATTCTAATCTACAATGAGTGCGAGCGACATCTCAGCAGGTAACAGATCTCTAGCCGGCACTGTTCTACCATAACCCTGGTTCCTCTGCTCCTCAGGTGACGCGTCAGATCCACGAACATGAGCAGGAGAACGAGCTGCGGGAGCAGATGTCGGGGTACAAGCGAATGAGGCGGCAGCATCAGAAGCAGCTGATCGCTCTGGAGAACAAGCTGAAGTCCGAGATGGACGAGCACCGGCTGAAGCTGCAGAAGGAGGGGGAGACGCAGGCCAACAACGCCTACATCGAGCTGGAGAAACTCGCCAAGAAACACGCGATACAGACCGATAAAGAGGTGAGCAGGACTACCGAAATACATCTCCGAAATCTCGGCGAGGGTGCCTGTAGTGATGTTGCTAAAGTGGGAAGATTTCTTTGGGGTGGGCTTGTGGAATTAACTCCAAACTTTCTTGTTATGTCAAATTTGACCCCCTGTAGCACAAGTTTGTAACGTAAAGAATGAAACTGAAGTTTCATTAAGCGCTTTAACCTGGTCAGGGTCGCAGCAGGTCCACTGGACACAAGGCGGGAACACCCTGGACAGAGTGCCAATCTATCACAGGACTTCGGCCCATCCACTTGTTCAGACATAGCTAATCATGTCTGTTTAGACACCCAGCCGATTGATAGCGTAATAGCACGCGTCAGTGCGCTCTCACTACTGGTCCCAAGCCCGGATACAATAAGAAGGGCCAGAACGATCCACTCTGGCGACGCCTAAATCCTGGAGCAGCTATTTTCTAGCTATTTTATAATAAATTTAAACGTATTCTCCATGTTGGGTTGGTTTTGCAGATGAGGACGACGGGAGCAGATGAGAAGAAGTTCCAGCAGCAGATTTTGGCTCAGCAGAAGAAGGAGCTCACCACGTTCCTGGACACCCAGAAGAAGCAGTATAAACTCTGCAAGGAGAAAATCAAAGAGGTGCCGAGTTCTCGACGTTCTCTAACAACTCCTCCTATGAACTAGAACCAGACAGGCCGAGTTAGGGGTGTACGGGCGTGTCGTGGGATGTCTGTGGAGGGTCCTGGTCTACAGACCGATAGTTAAAGCCCAGATGTACATGATTATTATCTATGGAATTGAATCAAACGTTGGGGGTTTAGGGATCTGGTGGATTTGTGTTCCAGTTCTGACCCAGTTAACAATAAATGGGACGCACTGAAAACTCAAGTTAGTGTCTGAAAGCCGACAGATTTGGTTAAACTTTACCAGTTCAGCCAAACAAAATGGTCAAAGGTCCTGACAGCGCAAAATAAACTAAAGGACATCAATGATTAACTTTTTTTACCCATCAGATTTTTTCATAGTTTGAAAAACTTACACAGTATGGCCAAAAGTATGTGGACACCCCTCCTAATGATTGATGTTGTTTCAAGTCAAGTCAGGTGAGTTTTAGGCTACTGTATGTACAAGACACAGATAAAAGAACTCGAAACCAGATCAATAATTTAGGAGGGGGTGCACACATACTTTTGACCATCAATCACAACAATAACGTTCATAAATGTATCGTTTCAATTGTTAACTGGGGTATCTACAGTAAATGATATGCCTCAAACTTTGTAGCAACAGTTTTGGGAAGGCCCTTTCCGTATTCCAACATGAATATGAATATGGATGTGGTCTGACAGGTCCATAAAGCCCTAAACTCAACGACATTATACACTCTGGGGATGAATTAAAACCTTGCAAGCCAGAGTTCTCATTTAACCAGATGGGCACAAATTCCTTGAGACACATTCCAAAATATTGAGGAAGCCTTCCCAGAGAGGTGTGCAGCTTTAATGTCCTTGATGTTGGAATAAAACGTCCAACAAGTTCAGGTGGCACAGCAGGGTAAAAACACACGCTGGAACCAGAGCTGAGATCTCAAATAAACAAGCTTGTGGTCGTGCATCCACATTGTAGCCTAGTGGTTAAGGTACTGGACTAGTAATCAGAAGGTCGCTGGTTCAAGCCCCAACACTGCCAGGTTGCCACTGTTGGACCCCTGAGCAAGGCCCATAACCCTCACTTGCTTAGACTGTACACTGTCACAGTACTGTAAGTCGATTTGGATAAAGGCGTCTGTTTAATGCCGAAAATGTAAATGTAAATTTGGCCGAATAACGAATGTGTTCTAGTTGTTTAGTCACCAAAAAAGCATCAAAAATATTGCGGCACCCCTGGAGTAAGGGTGATCATGATGACCCAACATGGGTGTGTTTTTTATTTGTCTGCAGGAGATGAACGAGGACCACAGCACTCCTAAGAAGGAGAAGCAGGAGCGTCTATCCAAGCATAAGGAGAACATGCAGCACTCCCAGGCGGAGGAGGAGGCTCAGCTCCTCAGTCAGCAGCGCCTCTTCTACGATCGGAACTGCCGAGCCTTCAAACGCAAAGCCATGATCAAGAGGCACGAGTTTGAACAGGAGCAGCTCCGTGAGGTACGAGCATTTAATTCACTGAAGGTGGGTTCGGTTTACCCCGGTCGTTCCCTGTGGTGGTGAAGTGGACTACACCGGGAATTCAAATGCTATACGTGAGATTTGAACCATAGGGAGTGAAGTCATTAAGACTGTGTAGGGAGTCGTGAGTGACGCTTCATCACTACACAGTCGTCGGCATGTCCCGCAGGTTATCTGAGAGCAGCGAACAGTATAAGCTGTATTTTGTCAGACTAACGATTCATTAATATTTACTAAAAACTATAGATGCTGCAAAATCCACCAGAAAACCAGTTTAGCTCGGTAATTTTCACATAACTATTTAGGAGCGACACGACATGCCGTAAACACGCCACAAACCTGCTGTACGTCCATCAAATCACCTTTATTTCCATAATACACACACAGTATGACACACGGCTGAGCTCCATTAGCTTGTAGTTACTTTAGAAAGCAAAAAAGCGCCCCCTAGCAGGCACAAAGGGACACTGTGCAAGGACCCTGGTTTGTAGCCCGTGGCGCCTGTACAGAAGTGGAGGAACGTGGAGATCGGCACGTGACTCTACATGTGCAAGACCGACCTCACACGCGATCCCGAAGTACAGGCGGATAAGAAGGGGGCGTCGGAGGGAGGGCATGTCAGGAGAACATACCCTCCTCTGATGCGATCAGGGTCTTCCGGACAGTGGAAGAGGAACTGGCTATGACTAAACGGAGAAAAAGGGAGAAAATATATAAATAAAATAGTAAAAACAAAAAGCCACATGATTACAGTAAAGGTAAAACAAAGGCACTAGGACCCTGTGGAATGGTATCCAGACTTTTTCACACCACTGTAACACTTCACAGACATAAAAACACACAGCTTAGATGTAACCATCTCCCACTGGGTTCTTTTTCCGTACAGGAACTGAACAGGAAGAGGACTCAGAAGGAGATGGAGCACGCCATGCTGATCCGACAGGACGAGTCCACTCAGGAGCTGGAGCACCGGCAGCTGAGGACTCTGCAGAAGCTGCGCATGGACCTGATCCGCCTGCAGCACCAGACCGAGCTGGAGAACCAGATCGAGTACAACAACCGGCGCGAGAGGGAACTGCACCGCAAACACGTGCTCGAGCTCCGGCAGCAGCCCAAACACCTGAAGGTGCGGCCGCGCCCTTTTATCCGCCTGTAGCGCCGCGTCTTTATCTGCGAGTTTCTGAAACAGGTGTAGCCTAGAGGTTAGGGTACTGGACTAGACATCAAAATGTTGCTGCCAGGCTTCCACTGTTGGGCCCTTGAGTGAGGCCCTTAACCCTCAATTGCTTGGACAATGTACTGTCACAGTACAGCATCTGCTAAATGCCGAAAGTGTAAATTTTGTAGGGCAGTGGTGGTAGCTCGGCGGTTAAGGTACTGGACTAGTCATCAAAAGGTCGCTGGTTCAAGCCCCACCACTGCCAGGTGCCACTGTTGGGCCCTTGAGCAAGGCCCTCAACCCTCAATTGCTTAGACGGTATACGGTCACAGTACAGCATCTGCTAAATGAGAAAATGTAAACTGTCCTATCTTTGGTTTGTAGGGCAGTGGTAGCTCAGCGATTAAGGTACTACCCTAGTCATTTAAAGGATGCTGGTTCAAGCTCCACCACTATCAGCTTGCCGCTGTTGGGCTCTTGAGTGAGGCCCTCAACCCTCAATCCTCAATTGCTTAGACAGTATACTGTCACAGTACATGGTCTGCTAACTGCTGAAAATGTACATTTTGTAGGGCAGTGGTAGCTCAGCAATTAAGGTACTACTGTAGATTAGTAATCAGAAGGTTGCTGGTTCAAGCTCCACCACCGTCAGCTTGCCGCTGTTGGGCCCTTGAGCGAGGCCCTTAACCCTCAATTGCTTAGACAGTATACTGTCACAGTACATCGTCTGCTAAATGCAGAAAATGTAAATGTATACAGTCTTATCTTTGTTTTGTAGCTCAGCGGTTAAGGTACTAAACTAGTAATCAGTAGGTCGCTGGTTCAAGCCCAACCACAACCAGGTTGCCGCTGTTGGGCCCTTGAGCAAGGCCCGTAGGGCAGTGGTAGCTTAGCGGTTAAGGTACTACCCTAGTCATCAGAAGGATGCTGGTTCAAGATAAAAGACCCAGTTTTCCTCCCAATTTAGTCATATCCAATGACCCAATTGCACTCTACTGATGCTGACTTCCACTCTGACTGAGGAGAGCCGTGACTAACACACACCCCCTCTAACAGGTGTGCAGTACCGATCGCTTCTTTTAACCCGCACGAGACGAGTTCATATGGGGCTCAGTCTCACGTATGGAGAGTCATGCACTGCTCTTCACTATTCCTCGCCCCTGATGCAGGCACCTCGATCAGCCAGCAGAGGGCGTAATTGCATCAGTTATGACCAATCTCCCCCAGGAACCAACCCGACAGACTATAGCCAATCATCGTCCATGTAGGGTTTTTGGATTTCCATCATGTTCCAGGCGTTGGATCTACTCCAGCTCCTGCTCCGCCCGAACCCCACAGTGAAGCGTCAGATCCGTTATGTGTTAGGAATAATCCGCCGACTCTCTCGTTTCTCTCAGGTGATGGAGCTGCAGATCAAGAAACAGTTCCAGGACACGTGCAAAGTGCAGACGAAACAGTACAAAGCCCTGAGGCACCACCAGCTCGAAGTCACGCCCAAGAGCGAACACAAGGTCGTCCTCAAGGCCCTGAAGGACGAGCAGACGCGCAAACTGGCCATCCTCGCCGAGCAGTACGAGCAGAGCATCAACGAGATGATGGCCTCGCAAGCGGTAAGAACCTTTTACCCTCTGTACGACCAAAAAACCATGTTCCGTAAGAACGCTTGGCTCGCAGTCCACATTCCAATTCATCCCAAAGGTGTTTTGGCACTGAGCCACAACAAAGTATTCCACAGAACTTGTTAGGCAACGAGAGGTCTTTATGGACCCTGGTTTGGCCACAGGGGGCGCAGTCGTGCTATAACAGGAACGGGCCTTCCCCAATATGTTGTCAAAAATGTATAAACCTGTTAGCAATGAGTATGAAGGAAACACCTGACCCCAGTGATTGAAAAGGGTGTCTACAAACTCTAAGCTCTAGTCCATCAGACAGCTCTGCTATCAGCCAGTCAGGTGCCCAGACAGACACACAATTGGCTGTGTGCCTTTAGGTCGCTGGGGAAAGTGCGGCCTCTGCTGACCGATTGAGATACTGCAGGGGGGGAGGCTGATCACGAATGCCAGTGTGTGGCTCTCGGCATTTGATACTGCACTCTGTGAGTCCCCACCCTTGGCAGGGGAAAAAGAGCGATCTGTACCTGTCAGAAGGGGCGTGTAACAGGTGTGGCATCGCGGTAACGCAGTCGGTTCCCAGAAAGATCCCTGAGCCCTCATAAGGACAAACATGACTGCTGTGTGTAAACGCGACTGGATTTTTGTCATGGCTGAATGTCAGTGGATTTTATACTGTAACTACAGGGATTGAATACTTGTTTCTCCTCCTGTGCCCGCAGCTGCGTCTGGACGAAGCTCAGGAGGCCGAGTGCCAGGCTCTGAGGCAGCAGCTTCAGCAGGAGATGGAGCTCCTGAACGCCTACCAGAGCAAAATCAAGATGCAGACGGAGGCTCAACATGAGCGCGAGCAGCACAAGCTGGAACAGAAAGTATCGCTGCGCAGAGCTCATCTGGAACAAAAGGTGCCGTCGCAACACCGACCCGACCCACCTCAGAATCCTGCTGGCGGCTTCTCTGTGCCCGTATGACCAGGGCTAGTTTAATTGTCTCCTGCAAGGGTCGGGAACCAAACCCAAACTGTCACTTCATGTTAGGAAGAGATACAGGTCTGCTGGAACGTTAACGCTAATACTGTCTACAGTCGAGCGAGCTCCACTTACTTCTGCTGCTACTGTGCCATCGGCATCTAACTTCAGTCAGACTTTAGGATGCACATTTTGAAGCAGGGACTCCAAGCCGATGGAAATGTAATAGATAGATAGATAGATTCAAAGTAAATAATTATAGAAAGTAAATATATAAAAAAAGTAAAATATAGTTGAAAAATAAATAACAATAATAAAAAAGTGAATGAAAAGAACAAAAATAAAATATATTAATTAAAAATAAATAATGAATAAATAATAAAATATTTAAATAAATAAAAAAATATATATATAGATTAAAAATAAATAATAAATAAATAAAAAATTTATAAATAAATTACAACAAAAATAAATGTAAAACAGCTATAACTAGAACTAAAATATTTTAAGTAGACATTTCTTTAATATCACTTTTAAAATATATAAAAAAATAAAACTCTTATTTAGTTTGATGTAAATTAGGTTTAAAATTAAACTTAAAGCTTGCTCGACTGTAGACAGTGTCACCAGTGTTCCCTCCTGAACTGTTGTATTGATTGTTCATGAATGTCTCTCATCATAAGGTGACGGTTTGGGTTTTCCTCCTGACCTTGGTGTGGCAGACCACTGTTCCATGTACTTTTTAATAGGTGCCGTCGAACCAGCCCTGTTCATATGGGCACAGAGAAGTCACCGTCTCATCTCTAGTCAATCGAGGAATTAGAAGGTCATTCGTGGACAGATTTTTAGAGGGGGCAGCATGATTCAGTCATGAGAACATACAGCATATGGCCAAAAGTATTCGGACGCCTGACCGTGAGCTTGTCGGACGCCCCGTTCCAAACAGAGTGACCTCTGTGTGATGTTTTTGGGTAGGATAACTGCTGCCCTTCTGAGGAGGCTTCTCACAGGATTTTGGAGTACGTCTGTGGGAATTTGTCTCAATTTAGTCAATAGATGACAGCATATGTATGGATGTGTGCAGATTTTGGGGTTCCAGTTCATTCCAGAGCTGTTGAGTGAGGCTGAGGTCAGGACCGAGCTTTTCTTCATGTCTTTATAGAGGAAAGGGCCTTCCCTAAACTGTTGCTGCACAGTCAGAAGCATAAAATTTCCTTTATATAAATAATTTATTACATTTGACCTGTAAGCAGTTGCTTCAGTTTCAGTTGTAGCTGAAACACATGAATTAAAAAATAAACTGGCGTCCCGATACTTTTGTCCTTATATCGTATGAAGAAATGAGCAGAATATCGAGGCGACCGAATATTTTTAGACCTCATTAGTGTGTGTGTACCGTTTTTTTTTATTTCAGATCGAGGAGGAGCTGGCTTCTCTTCAGAAGGAGTGCACGGACCGGATCAAACACCAGGTGGAGCGTCAGGAGCGCGAACTGGACGCCTTCGACATGGAGAGTCTGAGGATGGGCTTCAGCAACCTGGGCGCTTTAGATTATCCGAAAGACGACTACAGATGAGACGCCCCTGACCCCGTCCATCACGTCCGACTTTAACGAGAAGCAAAAAAAAAAAAAACTCGCCTCCTTCCTGTCTTTTACGGGACGTGCAGTTTTTACTACTGACGGAGCTGCCAGGTCCCACCGCGTCCTGGATCGCTCTCGCGGTCACGTTTTCTTATTGTGTGTCGATATATCTGAGTATTAGCGATCCGCATTGGCAGCGGCGTCGATGCCGGTCGTCTTTCTCGTACGATGACGATATTGGGTGTTAATGATGAAACAGAGATTTAGGGCGGAGCTACAGCAATACAGACGTCTGATGCAGGAGGTGTGTTTGTGTCGATACTCTTCATGAATCTATTCTGTTCAGAAATCACTGAATTTATTCAGTTCTCTTCTCACACGTGTTCAGTCGGCTCCGCGTCTGAAGTTAGCTTCTTTAGCGTCGGTACAAGGCTAAAGCTACCCATAAATCACTGCATCATAAATACTACCAGGGTGCCCTAAAACTTGTCTACAATATAAATATATAAAGAAATATATAAAGATCAATTACAGCTATACGTCAAAATAACAAAAGCACCAGAAAATTATAAAAATAAATTCAAATAAAAATTAATAAAAAAATAAAATAACTATAAATAAAACACAAAAATAAATGATATAATAATAAAAATGTAAAAGGAAAAATATATAGATTAAAATACATAATAATAAAGTAAATAAATAAAGAACAAATAAAAAATATAGATTAAAAATACATAAAAAAAGTAAATAAAGAACAAATATAAAATATGTACTGTAGATTAAAAATAAATAATAATTATAATAATAATAATAAAAAGTAAATAAATAAAGAACAAAAATAAAATAGATTAAAAATAAATAATAATAATAAAAATGTATAGATTAAAATAATAAAAATATATATATAAATAAATTAGAACAATAATAAATATATGTAAAACAGCTCTATAACGTGTATTCTGGCACTAAAATTCCTAAAATATTTCCAAATATTAAAAGTAAATAAACATTTTTTTTTCAATATTATTTTAAAATAATAATTAGATTAGATTAAAATTTAATTTCAAATTGAATTTTATTTCTATTTCAAATATTAAAAATTCTAATTCGACCCTAAAAACAAACAAATGTGAAGCGGTTATAACGTGACCTGACAGCAGTGGCGTCACACGTCTGCACGGTTCGATCCTTACTCTCTCTTTTCTCACCACGTCCATGTGGGTTTCGTTCAGGTACTCCGGTTTTGGGTACTCCCGAAACATGCAGTGGGTGGATTAAACCAGCAGTCCCCAACCTTTTTTGCACCAGGAACCAGTTTCATATAAGACTGGTTTTACTGCAACGAGACGCTGCTTCCACCTAGTGGTGATATGAGACAATAACACCCGAAATATGAGCAGTGAAAATAAATCTCTAATAAACGACCCACGGAGCGGTACCGGTCCGGGGCCCGGTGGTTGAGGGCCACTGTTTTAAACGCAGCAGTAACATTTTCCACATCAGCAAATTTAAAGAAGCGAATTTCAGCGCGGGCGTGGCCGACCCGACACGACTGTGAGGAAACCGAACACACACACACACTCATTTTTAGTGATATTTTAAAGACAGATTTTTAGATTTTAGGCGCGTCATAGCCGAGTCTCGCCGTTTTGGTGTTTATTCAGAAGGCCGACGCGACTCGACCCGTTTGAAGAAATTTGATAAGAGGTTTTGGTTCTGAACCTGATGGACATGCTTCACATCCGAAGACGTCAAACCTACCGAACTTCTCAATCTCCTGCTGGTTACAAAGGGCTCTGGGCTTCCTCCCAATTTAGTCATATCTTATTCCCTTTTGTATTTCTGCTTCCTCTACTGCTGCAGACCTCGTCTGTGCGAGGAGGGTCGTGCCTGATGTGTAGGTTCATACGGAGATCCGTATCGCGCATGGAGAGCCACACCAATCTGCATTATCTGCATTCCTCAGATCAGCCAGCAGAGGTCGTCACAGCAGCAGCAGCAATTTACTGCAGTTTATTTTATTCACGTTTCTGTTTGGGTTCGTTTATATTTTGTGATTCATTCTCACGCGAGACCTCCGAGGACGACCCGCTCTCTCCTTTCTTTCTCTCATTTCTGCTTTCCGGAGCCGCGTACAAGTCTTTCATTTATTTTTTTTATATTTTTAAACGATCATGATGTGAATCGAGAATCCTGTGAATCCGAACCGCTTTACCGTCTGCATGCACTTTAAATTCAGTCCTTGTTTTTTTTTTTTCCAGGTCCGAGACGGGCACGATTTCTGTCACAGATGCTTTTTGATTATATTTGTAAATAAAAGCGCTCACCACACGAGGGCACGTACCACGTCTGGGTTTATTCAGCAGGGACTACATTTCCCACAGTGCATGAAATCAAATTTACATCCATAGGAACGAAAAACAAACACATTTTTATCTCTTAAGTGCTGGACGTTGGTAAGAAGAAGGCAGGTCTTGGTGAAGCTCGGAGATTAATATTGATTAATTACTTTAATTGTAACTTTAAGATATGTCTTGATGTCCTGTGAGGGTGGACGATACGACCGAGAACGTTTATCTGCGCGTTTGACCTCAGAACCGGACCAGGCCTGTAGCATTGCTGAACCTCAGAACCCCAAAACCAGGAGACCTGGTTTTGGGGTTCTGAGGTTCAGCAATGCTACAGGCCTGTTCCGGTTCTGAGGTCAAACACGCGCATCAGAACTAATCAGATTGACTTATGTCTAGTGGAGGAATACAGAAAGTATAGCGTGTTCCTCTGTGTTAGTAAATAACTTCCAGTACCGTAGAACTGCCGACCACTACAGTTCATCACCATAGAACCCACCCAACCCAAAATAATAAATGAGAGGATAAATCGAGTCGTACCGCCCACCCCCGACACCCCTAACGTCAGTCATAACGGCTCTATTTCCCGGCGAGCCGCTCGTACAGTTTGGGTACGTAGTCGTCCCACTCGGCCTGGTAGCAGGTCCCGGCCAGCGGGGCGCCCAGGCCGTACTTCTTGCGGAAGTTTTGGATCTTGAATTTGCCCCGGTTGTCCCCGGAGCGGTTGGTGAGGACGGGCTCGGTGCAGCTCAGAGCGCCGGGCTGCTCGTACACCAGCCAGACGTAACGATGCAGACCTGGAGAGGAACGTACGAGTGAGGTAAACGTTTATCCCCGTGACCTGGTTTAATGTTCTTTTTACTTACCGGTTCCTTTGGGCGGACCAGAACCCACGTAGTCGGACATCACGCAGCCGCTGGAGACGTCGTTTCCTTTCATATTCACCACCAGAAAGTGGTGCCACTCCCTGAATAATAATAAAAAAGAAGAAAGTGATTAGAGACGGGAACGTATAGGTATCTAGGCCCTTAGATCTGAATCTTCTCGAGATCTTGAGGTCTTAAGAATCTCAAAACTGGTCGTGCCTGAGGGAGGCTGACGGGGTTCGGGGTTCCTCGTTTGTGCAGCAATTGTGGCCTTTGCCGGCCGATCGAGGTGCCTGCACGACAGACGCCATACGGTTCTCCGTTTCAGGGACAGTGGGAGCCTAATTATCAACTGAAAGGTTGAGAGTTCGAATCCCGGCTCTGACATGCAGCCAACTGTTGGGCCCTTGAGCAAGGCCCTTAACCCTCTCTGTTCCAGGGGTGCCGTACATTGGCCAACCCTACGCTCTGACCCCAGCTTCCAAACAAGCTGTACTGTACACATGTATATGTATATATGACAAATAAAGCCATTCTACAGTATATATTCTATATATTATGCTGTGGGAACAGAACCTGTAGTGTTTAGGTTATCAGATCTCCTGGTGGAAGAGCAGCACTTGGTACTAGACACCCGAACTTACCGGAATTTGGGGTCCTTCCTGCTGGGGGCGTCCGGATCAGTCATGGCTAAGGTGTACAGCTTGCCGGAGTCGCAGCCCTCCCAATCGATCAGCGTGGGCCGATTCTGCACCTGAAGAACATAACCAGGTCAAAGGCCTGTTTTTGACACCTGACACTATCCACATTAACGTAGACGGGCTTCTTTTTGCTTTTGTAATTCATTAATATGAAAAATGTGTTTCCTCCGCTCCAGAGTCTATAGGTGGTGTGCTTTACACTATTCCAGCTGACTCATGGTATTGCATTAGTATCATATTTGGGTTTGGCTGCTTGGCCATGCTTACAATAAACATTCCTCATGTTGATGTTGTTTCTAGAGGCAGTTTGCAACTCAGTAGTGAGTATAGTGTGTCCACTACCGAAGCAGCAGGGTGGATCCTAAGTAGCCAAATCCTCCGACTAGAACGTGTGTCCACATACTTTTGGACACGCAGTATGAATAGTGATCCGATGTCTATTTTAAGACTGATTTACAATATAAACCATTATTAGTGCACAACTTACTAGGTGACACAGTGGCGCAGGATTTAGACCTCACCTCTGATCAGTGTCTGTGAGGAGTTTGGTATGTTCTCTTTGGTATGTATACTTGCCCACAAGAACTATCTCCAAAACACTAGACTGCATGACCCAATAATAATCACTTATTAACCCCGACTTAATCACTTAATAAGTGATTGAATGTGCGTTGCCCTGTATTAAACTATTCCTGCACTGCGCCCAGTGTTTCCAGGTGGCACCAGACCCACCGCGACCCAGAGCAGGATACATGCATTAGTGTAAATGAATAAATGACTATATAAACGTAGCCATAAATATTAATGCACGTCTGCACCCAGCATGCATGTGTGCACAGTTGCATGGTGCACTAACCTGGGTGGGGGTGAGAACTTTGCCCAGCTGGTCGATCTCCAGTGAGCCGTATTTCACTGTCAGAGCTCTGCCCGGCTTTTCATCCACCTCAGTAAGCGCCAGATCTCCCGTCCACTGACCAAGATCCACCGGCATGATGATTTTGTGAACGATTTCTGCAGAAATGATCAAACACAGGTACAGTCGTGCAGCACAACACCAAATCTCCGTCTCTCCTCTCTGTCCTAATGTCGCACTTGCTCTGGTTTGATTGATACACGAAAAACCAATCAGCTTTCGAGTTTATTTTAATATTTGGTTCTGATTGGTCAGATTGGACAAGTAGACCCGCCTATTTTGACTGCAGTATTGCAGAGAGCAATTTCGGTTTGTGTTTATATTCCACCCGTTTTCAATAAACCCCGCCTTCTAAGCTAGGATTGGCTAGATTTTTTAACACTTTAGAAAAGGTTGCTCGGGATTGGATAAAATGCGAACCCTAAAACTCCTACGTCCTATAATTGGCTGGAAGTTCATACGTCAAATTCAGACAGGTTAAACATACCAAACAGAAGATTTACAGGTAAATATCATGAATATATTTATTTATTTGCAATAATCCATAATGTCATTCATGTGCCTGTAGATTTGCGTGCTGTTCAATGACTTACTTATTACACTTCAAGAGCTGGCTGTCAAATATTAATTTTATTTTGTCTAACGAACTGTTTATGACATCTAATAATTTCTTATTAACTATATGTCTATATAATTAATGCACTTAATGTGATAATGAAATTAAATAATGTTTTTTTAAAGAAATATAAACAGAACAAGTGTGTTGAAGAATAGCGCGCTGTTATACAGCATATGAAACAGCTCATTTTGGCGTCACCTGCTGGTCACGCCGTGGAACTGCACCACACATACAAATCCATTTAACTGAACTCTGCTTAGTGGCGCAGTATGTTTTATACAACAGTTTGAGGAAGGTCCTTTCCTGTTCCAGCACATATAAAGCAAAGCTAGATTTTTCAACGCTTTAGAAAAGGTTGGTCGGGACTGGCTAAAATGCTAAACCTACTATTCTGTCCTATGATTGGCTGGAAGTTCATACGTCAAAGTCAGACAGATTAAGAAGAAGAAGAAGAAGATATCCTTTATTTGTCATATATACATATACAGATGTACAGTACAATGAAATTCTCTCTTCGCATATCCCAGTTGTTTGGAAGCTGGGGTCAGAGCGCAGGGTCAGCCATCGTACGGCGCCCCTGGAGCAGACTGGGTTAAGGGCCTTGCTCAAGGACCCAACTGTGGCTGCATAGCAGAGCCTGGATTTGAACCACCAATCTCCCGGTTGATAGCCCAAAGCTCTACTCACTACGCTACCACTGTCCCAATAGATTAAACTAGCGCGACCCTTTGATGACTGTTTAATTATAATTGTATAGGGCCGGCGGTAGCCTAGTGGTTAAGGTACTGGACCAGTGATCAGAGGGTCGCTGTTTCAAGCCCCACCACTGCCAGGTTGCTGCTGTTGGTCCCTTGAGCAAGGCCCTTAACCCTCAATTGTTTAGACGGTATACTGTAATTGTAATGTAAGTCGCTTTGGATAAAGGCGTCTGCTAAATGCTGAAAATGTAAATGTAAATATGTTTACAATTCCGCATTTAAAATGGAGGTTTCACGGTAGCGCCTGGTACTGTGGGTGCTGTAAAACAACATGCCCTCATGATTGAGTGGCTAAGAGCGAGTACAGATAGAGACAGAATATGAGAATTAAACCCAGATCTTTAGATCAAATGTTGTCTTGCAGCACCCACTCTACAGAAAATTCACACACTGGAAAAACTAAAGACAGCAACGTTTTACTGTGATTAACCAAGTGAAGTGAACCACGTGTGAATCGTCCAATCAGTGGCTTGCATGTGATTCAAAATTAGCCAATCATAGCGCAGGGGCGGAATTTGTCCGAATACGGGTGGGAATAAAGATCTCAAGTTCAAAACACAGTAAATAAAGTTACAAGTGATATATTGTCATATTTCTCATTAAAAAATGAAAAAATATATAACACACATATTTCATTGAAGTTCCTAAATTAATAAAATAATGATTAATAATAACGATTTAGAAAATACTTAAATACTAAATATTTAATTCAGTCCAAAGTGAACATGCGATAGTGCAACTTAATATGAATATTATTTATAATATTATTTGGAAGGTTTTATGTGCATAAGTATGAAAATGTGTTTTTGTTTTAATGTGTGATTTGGTTCTGTAGAAAAAGGGAATTGAATCAGGCATGTATGAGGGCACATGAGAAGTTTGGACTGCTGTAACAACATGGCTGCTGCCTGGTGCAGAGGAAAACACAGACTGAAACGTTTTTATCAGCTCAGTGTTCAGATACCAAACAGAAATTATACAGGTAAATATCAGGAATATTTGTGTTTATTCGCAATAATCCATAATGTCATTCATGTGCCTGTAGATCTGCATGCTTTAAATGACTTACTTATTACACTTCAAGAGCTGGCTGTCAAAAATTCATTTTATTCTGTCTAACGAACTGTTTATGACATCCAATAATTTATTATTAACCACATGTCTATATAGTTAATGCACTTAATGTGATAATAGGATAAATATGTTTTTTTAAAGAAATAAAAACAACAATCCTGTTGAAGAATAGCGCTCTGTCATGAGACATTTGAAACAGCTCACTTTGGCGTCACCTGCTGGTCATGTCGTGGAACTGCACCACACATACAAATCCGCTTAGTGGCTCGGTATGTTTTATACAACAGTTTGAGGAAGGTCCTTTCCTGTTCCAGCACATATAAAGCAAAGTCTATAAATACATTTTGATGTGTGTACGGTGTGGGGGAAGCCCAGGGACCTGCATAGAGCCTTAAGTTCAACTTTGCTTAACACCTTTGTGATGAATTAAAATTGGCAAAAATTCCCACAGACTCCATTATCGTGTAAAAAGACTTTGCGGAAAAGATTACATACAGAAGTGATTGGCTGTGTCATTTGGCCATGGTTTACTTTCCTGTCCGTGGTAGGTTACTGCATTGCTTCCATTGATTCCAGGGATACCGAACGCACCACAACCCTGACCAGGATAAAGTGTTGGTAAAACATGAAAAAAAAAAAAATCTATAATTGTTTATTTGATTTAACTCCCATTTTTTGTTATTATTTATATATTTATGTTTAAAGTGCATTTAAACTTAATTTAAATTTTCTTAAAAATTGTTTTACAAGAAATTAGTTCAGTTTTTTATGCGTTTTAATTCAAACTGTTTTAAATTTTATTGTTAGTTTAAAATTTGTTGATGAATAAGATTCCTGTGTATCTTAATTTTTATTATAAATTTTTTTAATGAACATGGATTTATTTATTTGTATTCATTTCTGTATTATAATTATAGTTGAAAATGGGCGATCGGGTAGTGCAGCGGTAAGAGAACATGCTAAACTCCTTTCAGACGTTTACCAGAGGCGAGAATCGAACCCACGTTGAACCAAACGTGCCTTTAGTTTTAGATAATAATAATAATCCTCTCCCTGCTTGTGCTCTGTAGGTCCGGTGAATAAAATGATCACGATCGTTTAAGCTGAATCTGATTTTCTTTTGCAGCAGAGAAGTTTGATTATGACCTCGTGGTTATCGGTGGAGGATCCGGAGGTTTGGCATGTTCTAAAGAAGGTACCGTGTCGTTCTATAAACGTTCTGTGTTCTGTGTAACGTGCAGATGCTTTAACTCTGATTTTTCTTCTTACAGCTGCTCACTTGGGACAGAATGTGGCGGTCCTGGACTTTGTTGAACCCTCATTACGAGGTATCACAGATCAGAATCCGCTTCATGAGCTGCGTTCACACGGACGTTCTTCGTATCCATAATGCAATAATGCTTAAACACATGACCCACACGCCGTACTGTAATCCTGCCAGTCAGGGATGGCGGTTTGATTATTCGGGTGCCGGTTTGGGGATTCTTAAACTGGTGAGATCCCACTAAGTGTAGAACTGGGGAACTACAGAAAAGGCTTCATGGTCCAGTTGTGGTCCTCAGACCTGCAGTAGGCCAGAGCAACTAAAGCCCAAACAAATGAATTTGGCATGTTCTCCGTGCTGCATGGACGTCAGGAAACCTGCACAACATCTGATGGTCCATGTTCTCCCACAACGTTCCGAAGAGAATCGTACACATCAGTGTCATACATGACAAAGGAATACACAACCATTAGTGTTGTTACTGTTTCAGCACCTGATTGTGGTTTGAGACACGACCTCGATGGCAATCCCAGATCGTAAACGTCCGTGTGAACGCAGCCTCTCTTCGTCTGTAACTGTCGATTTGAGACGTGACGGGTGAACCCCTGATGAACGGGTGAACCTCTTCCACGTCTGTCCCTCAGGTACTAAGTGGGGTCTCGGCGGGACGTGTGTGAACGTTGGCTGCATTCCCAAGAAGCTGATGCACCAGGCGGCTCTGCTCGGCACCGCGCTGAAGGACGCGCCCAAATACGGCTGGCGAATCCCTGAGCCCGCGTCACATGACTGGTGAGGCGCGTTCGCTACACGTGTGCAGAAACGTCACCTGTACGCTGAGAACCGCCCGGCGTCTGTTGGAGGTGTCCGAGGGAGGGAGGGAGGGTCGGACGGGATTTCTCCTCACTGAGGGTGCAACAGCGCCTCCTGCTGAGACGCACCAGACGTAGCTTGACTCTCAGTGAGAATCCCTCGCTGGTTGGTGTAAAGAAGCAGTCGGCTTTTTGAGGGCGCGGGCGCTAGTCTGAAGTTCTCTCTGGCCGGTGTTGGATTGGTGCAGGCTGCAGGGAATTGGAATAGGTACCGATGCATGTCGTGATTAAATATTAAAAGTCGAACGTTAATTAGCCAAAATTATGTGGACACTTGATGTTCAGCTTGTTTAGCAATGATTAATATGTAGTCAAGTCAATTGTATCAAAGGTTTAAAATTCCCTGAAGAGCAGCTGAGGGTAAAAAACCCTAAATATTAAACCCCTGTTTCCAAGAAAAGTTGGGACATTTATTTTGATGCCTGCAACAAACTCCAAAAAAGTTGGGACAGACGCATCTGTAACCTGTGTTCAAACAGCTTCTGTATTAATTCAGGTCAGGAATCTTTTTACAATATCAGGTACGGTAGATGGTGTAAGACCTACATTTGCTGATCATAGATATCTTGATGTTGTTGCATTTTACCAAATATATGTGGACGCAACTTTGTTTTACTAAGATTCATCCAAATTGGATCACAAATACGTGATTAAGATTAACTTCACCTGTAAGCGTGTCTGAACCTGTACCATCATCCTCGCCCGTGGAGGACGGAGCTCCTTGTTGAGTCTTTCACGATCTCATCTGGTTGTATTGTCTGTACACACTGCATGGCCAGAAACATGTGGACACCTGAGCTTGTTGAATAAACAATTTTAAAACCACGGACGTTAACGATAGCTTGCTCTGTAGGGCGACGATGGCCGAGGCCGTGCAGAATTACGTGAGGTCGCTGAACTGGGGTCACAGGGTCCAGCTGGAGGACAGGTGAGTCGAACACGCCCCTAAATAAATGGTTTTCAGAAATTAAAGGTAGAGTTGGGACGCTATGAATACATGTAAATAATATAAGACAGCGATGATGTGCAAATTTTAAATCGATCAGTATTTTATACACAAAAGTACAAAGACTTATTTCAGTTGAATCAACTGTTCCATCCAGGGTTTCTGTGGGCACAGGTTCATCAGAAAACACTGGACGCAATGCAGAAATACTGTTTATATTATTCTATAGTATTTATATTGTTCATAATTTACATCATACTGTATAAACATCTAGATTTTCTTCTTTTGGAATTGTACCATTTGGATATATCACGTTCCCCTGTACTCTTGCGCCTCCTGCTGGCAAACGTGATTCTGCATCCAGTTTTCTGTCTGATTAGCCTGTAGTGTACTGAGGTTCTAATCCGCCGTGTGTGTCTGCTCGAGCAGGAAGGTGAAGTATCTGAACTTGAGAGGACACCTAGTGGACGAGCACACCGTGCGAGGCGTGAACGCCAGAGGAAAGGAGGTCAGCACCCGAAATCTACTTCAAATATTCTGATAAACACGATCCTCCTCCTCTTCTGTCCGTCCTTGGCCTCGTGAAGGCCGCCGCGTGTAAATCGTGCACTAATTACCGCCCTGTGTCTTCTGCTCTGCTTTGATTAGACGACCGTGACGGCCAGGAACATCCTGATAGCCACCGGCGGACGTCCGAGATACCCCACGCATGTGAGATCCTGTCGCGTCTTCTGACCTTGATGTTGAAACACAGTCGGGGGGGGGGGAGATGGCGCTGGCGGTCACTCCCTCGCTCTGTGAGGACGGAGCCGAGCGATTTATTCGATTTATTTGGGAGTGAGAATTAACGTTTAGATACGGTGCTGTCGGCAGAGCTGATGATTGATGGTGTGTGTTTCAGGTCCCGGGAGCTCGAGAGTTCGGCATCACCAGCGACGACCTGTTCTGGCTCAGAGAGTCTCCGGGAAAAACGTGAGTGAAGGATCGGCGTGAATTAGGATGATTTTCTATATTTAATTCTATATTTCCTCCCACATTAACATCTATTCCTCATATCTCATCATGCTTCAGGAGGGCGTCCGTTCCTGATCTTAATAGCGCGATTTTTAAATAAAATAATCAAATATATCAACCAAAATTCACTTGTGATTTAAGATGAACGTTATTCTCATCAGCAAAATTATTAAGATTATTAAAGATTTTTGTTCATTATTGTTTAAATTTTACCAACATTTGTCACATTGTGGTGACGATTTTCATCTCCTTATCGACGTTTGATGGAATTTAAAATAAAAAATGAATAAAAACAAACACACGTGACTCTTATAGGTCTGTACCATGCTTGTTTTAGCGACACGGTGCCAATCCACACATCCGCACGATCAAATTTATAGTGACGGAGTGTAGGTGCTACGCTGGGTTGCCTGCAGTCCAGACCTGTCAATCCGCTACGTCTTGCGCAACAATCTCCGACCTGATCGAGAAGACAGAGCAGGTGTAGCCTAGTGGTTAAGGTACTGGACTAGTAATCAGAAGGTTGCCGGTTCAAGCCCCACCACTGCCAGGTTGCAACTGTTGGGCCCTTGAGCGAGGCCCTTAACTCTCAATTGCTTAGACAACATACTGTCACAGTACTGTAAGTCACTTTGGATAGAATGCCGTAAATGTAAATGATAAGAACCCTAACCCTAACCCCCCCCCCCCCCCCCCCCCCCGACCCTGTCTGACCTTCCCTGCCTCAGACACGCCCAGTTATGTTTGTGAGATTTGAACTTATGAGTGGTGTGTTGGCGAGTCAGCCTGTGTCAGTTGTACTTGACTAGTGATTGAAAGGTCGCTGGTTCAAGCCCCATCACTTCCAGGTTGTCACAGCTTGGGCCCTTGAGCGAGGCCCTTAACCCTCAATTGCTTAGACAACATACTGTCACAGTACTGTAAGTCGCTTTGGATAAAAGCATCCACTAAATGCTAAAAATGTAAATGTCCTATTGAAAACCTGTGGCTCATTATGAAGCTCAAAGACCCCGGACTGTTGCGTGTCTGTACGGGGACGGACGTGGGCTGAAACAGGGTTCCTAGTCGCTCGAGGAAAGTGCGGCCTCTGCTGGCCGCTAGAGGCGCCTGCATGGGGTACCAGCAGCGAGGAGACACGGATAAGCTGGATTGGATCAAAAAAGGGAAAAAAATAAACCAAAAAATGATCTAAAAATTCGATCAGTCCAGATTTAAATGATTTGTTCTGGATGTAATCAAACATCGATTTAATTTTTATTAAACTGGGTTTGTAGTTTAGCCTGAAGTTCAAACATTACGAAAGCAGAAGTCGGAACAGACGCAGACGTGAGAATAAAGCGCGCTGGTTTAACTCACAGCTCTCGATGTGTTTTGTTCGGAGGTGTCAGGTGTGCAGCCGCGGGCCTGACGCCGGCGGGGCGTCGCTGAGTGACGGGTGCAAACCTGGGCACAGACTGGCACGCACACGAGGGAGGGAAACGGCACAGAGGGTTAGAGAGAGGGCAAAGTGGAACGCGTAGACAAAGAGGGATTAGCAGAGAGAGAAAAAATAAGAAGAACGGAGAACGCGGTTAATGCGAGAGGTGGCCTGTCTGGGAGCAACGACGGCTCAGCCGTGAGGCCACACGAACACTCTGACCAGGATGAGGAAAGCCGACCAGCATAAAACAATAAAAAAGCGCTTATACTCACACCCGAGTTCCAAACTGCCACTGGAAGCAACCTTTGCGAAATAGCAGTTTATTTGTGTCTGTTGTGTGAGTGTGTGAAGTGGGGTAAAGCACACCGCCACTGGACTTTGGAGCATCTGAGCACATTCTGCGTAGAGAAAACGCGCTCTGACATCTAGGATCTGCCTTCTCGAAGTGCATAGTGCCAACTGTGAAATATGGTGGAGGAGGAGAAATGAAATTTGCATGCAATTTTGTCCATCAAACAGTTTAGGTTTTACACCCCCACCCCCCAGGTTCAGTTTAACCTTGTAATTAAACAATTAAGAAATTGTTTGGTAGGAGTGAACGTGGCTTGCAGACACTTCTCATCCAAACACAGTGCAAGGAGGGGTTAGGGGCCTTGCTCAGGGGCCCAACAGTGCCTACTTGGAATTTTTTGGGCTTAAAACGACCTTCCAGTCAATATTCCAGTACCTTAACTACCTCAGCCCTATTGAGAGGAACTGGAAAGCTGACTGAGACTGGAGCCCAACCTGACTTCAGTGCATGTCCTAGTATTTATCTTGTGGCTGAATGGAAATAAAACCCTGCAGTCATGTTCCAAAATCTAGAGAACTGACGGCTCAGAATCACCTCGGTGCTGTCGGCCGGGCATCTACGCAGGCATAAATGGGCCCTACGATATTGCCGCTCTGTCCAGGGTTTCCCCATGAAAGCTGACCTTCTGCGACCCTGACCATGATGAAGCGGTATTCAGATATGTTGATGCCCTCATTTCTTCTGGTGTTGATGTCGTGTTTATGGGGGGTGTTGAGGGTGCAGGTTATGGCATTGTGGGTAAAAGTGCCTGCATTGTGTTCCAAAATCCTCCCTAATCCAGATCTGAATGGGCTGCACCGGGGTTTGAGTGGTGGATACAGGGGATCACTCAGCACGGCGGGGTCCGGGCCGAGACGCTAACAGCATAACGTCACGTTTACCTGGATTAACCGGCTCACCTGTAATTATCTCGGGCCACACACACACACACACACACACACACTCACTCCATGTTCAAACCCTACGTCATACATCTACTCTTTCACTGTCTGTTGTTTATGAGACTCGTTCTGTGTTGTATCGGCTTTTTAATCACTCACGTTCAGTTTTGCAAATGATATTGTACAAACACTGTTCCAAAAATGTTAGGACGGGAGGAAGAATGTCAATAAGGCTGCGATAGTTAGCACATTGTTTTTTATCTGGATTTAATGTAAACAGTACAAGGACAAAACATTTGATTTGATGGTTCAACTAATCAGCTTTATTGGCTCCCAAATGTAGGCGGCACGGTGGCGCCTTACGGCAAGAAGGTCCTGGGTTCGGTTCCCAGATGGAGCATGTTCTCCCCGTATCTGTGGGTTTCCTCCGGGAGCTCCGGTTTCCTCCCACGGTACAAAAACATGCAAGTGAGGTGAATTGGAGGTATAGAATTGTCCACGACTGTGTTTTTTTATATAGATCCCCGCTCTGATTGAGAAGAACGAAGCTAACCCACGCCCCCTCCGACACGTGTGCAGCAGCCGTACGCATCTTATCACCTACACTTTAACGAGTGCAGTGCAGCTCAGCACTGTGTACGGAGAGACACACCCTGAGAGCACTCTTTTCTTATCTCTGTGCAGGCGCATCAATCAGCCAGCAGAGGTCGTAATTGCATTAGTTATGAGAGAGACCCCATCCGGCTTAGTCACGCCCGTATCTGAACAACAGGCCAATCGTTGTTCATGTGGCCGCCTAGCCTTAGCCGGCAGGCAGAGCCGAGATTCGATACGATGTATTCGAGATCCAGCTCTGGTTCCAGCGTGTGTTTTTACCGCCTGAGCGGCGTCCACGACTGTGTTTGATATTCAAATCTTGTGTAAGCAGTAATTATCTGTCCTGTCATGAATGGAACCAAAGTGTGTAAGACATGAATCCTAATTAATAAATAAATAAATATTTTGCAAGGCTCCCAATACTCTCAAGTGTAAAGGGGGGCAATTACTTTTACTTATTTACTTATTTACAGCACTGTAAGACATGTTATGAAGTGAGTGTGTAGTATTGACAGTGTTTTATGTTTCTTCTCCAGGCTAGTCGTGGGTGCCAGCTGTATCCTTCAGTACCAGCAGCTACAGTAGGACTGGTCCTGGTCCCAGTCCCGGTCTGTACCAGTGTTCAGGATCTGCTTTCATTTGGGCTCAAGAAGCCAGTTTTATATAACAGGAGAGAGCTTGAGATCTCAGCGATGGTGGGCTAGCGGGGCTAGTGTTTTACTGCTGCACCACCCGACCGCCCGTATAGATGCGCGAACCCGAGACCCTGTGGGGTCAGATATTTTCCCTGGTTCAAGCTTTCTGGTACATACACAGTGCATTAAACATTTCTTCACCAGACCGCTACCATACCGATAAACCTCACAAAGATCATAGTAACACATATAGACAGGTGGTGCACAGATTTACAGAAATTGCCTGAGATCAGAACTAGTCTAATGATTACATTATGTTGCCAAAAGTATTTGGACACCTGAGCATGAGCTTGTCTGATCTCTTAAGCTAGACCAGCTGCGTCCTGTGAGATGACGACCGCATTTGTATGGCTGGGCGCTGACGTTGGTCGAGAAAGCTTCAGTCGGTGTTCCGGTTCATTCCGGAGCTGTTGAGTGGGGCTGAGATCAGGGCTCTGTGCAGGTCTTCTTCGTGTCTTTATAGAGCTTGCTGTAGGGCCTTCCCTAAACTGTTGCTGCAAAGTCTGAAGCATATGATTTCTTTTATATACTGTAATCGATTTACTCCACCTGAATTTCCACATGAATGTAAGAATTTAAAAGGGTGTCCCAATACTTTTGTCCACACAGTGTAGTTTTTAAATGTCATTAGGGCTGGGGGTGTGAATAATGTTTTGGGGGAGAGGGTGGTGGTGGTGGGGGGTGTGAATACTTTTTTGGGGGAGGGTGTGGTGGTGGGGGTGTGAATTCTTTTTTGAGGGAGGGTGTGGTGGTGGGGGTGTGAATACTTTTTTGGGAGGGTGGGGGTGTGAATACTTTTTTTGAGGCTGTGGTGGTTGGGGTGTGAATACTTTTTTGGGGGAGGGTGTGGTGGTGGGGGTGTGAATCCTTTTTTGGGGGAGGGTGTGGTTGTGGGGGTGTGAATATTTTTTTTGGGAGGGTGGGGGTGTGAATACTTTTTTTGAGGTAGTGGTGGTAGGGGTGTGAATACTTTTTTGGGAGGGTGGGGGTGTGAATACTTTTTTGGGGGAGGGCGTGGTGGTGGTGGGGGGTGTGAATCCTTTTTTGGGGGAGGGTGTGGTTGTGGGGGTGTGAATATTTTTTTTGGGAGGGTGGGGGTGTGAATACTTTTTTTGAGGTAGTGGTGGTAGGGGTGTGAATACTTTTTTGGGAGGGTGGGGGTGTGAATACTTTTTTTGAGGGCGTGGTGGTGGGGGGGTGTGAATACTTTTTTTGGGAGGGTGGGGGTGTGAATACTTTTTTTGGGAGGGTGGGGGTGTGAATACTTTTTTTGGGAGGGTGGGGGTGTGAATACTTTTTTGAGGGAGTGGTGGTAGGGGTGTGAATACTTTTTTGGGAGGGTGGGGGTGTGTACTTTTTTTGAGGGCGTGGTGGTGGGGGGGTGTGAATACTTTTTTGGGGGAGGGTGTGGTGGTGGGGGTGTGAATCCTTTTTTGGGGGGAGGGTGTGGTGGTGGGGGTGTGAATACTTTTTTTGGAGGGTGGGGGTGTGAATACTTTTTTTGAGGGCGTGGTGGTGGGGGTGTGAATACTTTTTTGGGGGGAGGGCGTGGTGGTGGGGGTGTGAATACCTCTTTTGAGTTGGTGGTTGGGGTGTGAATACTTTTTTTGAGGGGGTGGTTGGGGTGGGGGTGGGGGTGTGAATACTTTTCCCCCCACAGTGCCGTTTTCCTTATCCCCGTGTGACGATGTGGGTTTGGAGTGCGCCGGTTTCCTCACAGGCATCGGACTGGACGCCACGCTGATGGTGCGCAGCATCGCCCTCCGTGGATTCGATCAGGTACCGGACACGCCCGTCGGGGTCTGATTTTTAACGGGTCCGACTCTCTCACCTGAGGTTCCCTCGTACGGAGAGAGCGCCGCCGGGCGCCGGGCGCACGGTGAGTCACCTGGGCTGGATGAAAACAGGATGTGGGACCTGACCAGACCCGTTCCAGCGCCATGTTTTCGGATCCTCGATCCCTAATTATCGGTTTCGTTGTAATGCCGTGTGCCATCTTGTCATCACCGTTTTTAGTAAGAAAGGGTGAGAGGTGATGAACACGCCCCGAATTGCTCCGAATAGCAAAAGTGAGTCGGTCCAAAATCCACTACAGCTAAAAGTTTGGACACTCTGACTTTCTGAAAAGGTCATTCAGTCACATCCGCTGACTTCTGCACCTCGGACAGTGACCGCTGGTGTCATAGTGGCCTCTTATACTTCCTAATTTGCTAGAGATTCCCTGATCTAGGCAGTATGTCTGTACTTTCATGTATTGCTCCTTCACTTCGAATTGAAAATAAACGAACGGACGGATATCCTTTCTCCTGTTTGTCTCGTCCCGACAGCAAATGGCCGGCTTGGTGACCGATCACATGACGTCCTACGGAACCAGGTTCTGCTGGAACGGCGTCCCTAAGAAGGTGGAGAAGCTTCCGTCCGGACTTCTGCGGGTCACCTGGACCGACACCCAGAGCGGTCAGGAGCATCAGGACCAGTTTAACTCGGTGCTCTGGGCTGTAGGTGAGGACACGTCTGGGCGAGAAGTATGTGGACACCCCTTTTAAGATTCAAGTCAATGGATTGCGCATTACATAACAAAGTATGCGTCCCAACTTTTATGGTGCCAGTTTAGGGAAGGTCCTTGTGCCCTGACCTGACCTATTCTGTAAAGCTTTGGGATGAATTGGAATGTTGATTGCGAGCCACCATGAGTGATCTTTGGACTCCATAAAAGGTCGGGTGTCCACATACTTTTGGCCTTATATTGCATAATAGATACAGAAAACTATACTTGTTTACCTTTCTATTGTATCTGGTTAGTTAATCTAAAGCACGTAATTTAAAAAAATCCCTGATTGGTTTATTTATTTTCACTAAGCACTCGAGCATGGTCAGGGCTGCAGTGGGTCCCTGAAACTCTTGCCTGTAAACACAACAGTCAGGGCAGCAATTTCTTTATTCGGCACATAAGCACAGAGTAGCTGATCTATCTTCTATATGTTCATGGGACGTAAGAGGCGACCAGAATTCCCAGCGGAAACCCGTACGGTTGTGGAGAACATGCCAAAGTCATCACCGGCCCTCGGGGAGCATCGTGGTCAGGGCTGCCGCTCTACCAGCTGCACCTCCGTGTTGTTGCACTCGGAGGAAATCGTGAGCTGATCTTTGACTTTATTTCTGCCCTCCAGTCACCTGCGTGTACACACACACACACACACACACACACACACACACACACACAGTGTGCAGCGTCAGCAATCCGACAGCCATCACATCTAACAACACCGTAATAAAGCGAGAGTCAGAAGGATCAGGGGACGTGTTAATCACCGACAGGATGCTCCGGGGTCCTCGGGGTCGCCGTATTCCCCGCTTTATTCTCTCGGTCCGGGTTTTTCCGTCGGTCGCCCAGCGTGTGTCCCCTCACATCCTCGCTGTCTCTGTCCACCCTCACCT
Organism: Trichomycterus rosablanca; assembly: GCF_030014385.1. Classification (NCBI taxonomy): domain Eukaryota; kingdom Metazoa; phylum Chordata; class Actinopteri; order Siluriformes; family Trichomycteridae; genus Trichomycterus; species Trichomycterus rosablanca. Next base: position 1,700,806 of record NC_086008.1, read on the forward strand.
GGTCCTCTCCATCCCGTCCGGCCCTAATTTATTAGCAGTTGAACGACACTTCCCTGAAAGCCCATGAAGACCTCTAGTGATCATGTGACCTCTCGTTTGGACCGAGTGTGATGAGCCTGAGCGGACGTCCCGTCTGTTTTTAGGAAATATTTGTAAGATGTGAATCGTACAGGGTTTCGTAATGGTCTGACACCTTGATTTCGATCCTCGCCTCATGTTCTGCATTTCTTCACGCGCTCTTTATGTCCTCGCTTTTGTTGCTTTTATTTTTTGGTGCAGAAAAAATGCAAGGTCAGGATCTGGTCAGTTATTTCAGTATATTCACCAAATAATTCAGGACAAGTCTGGTCACAGAGAGCTTCAAGTCAAAGCTGTGTGATCATGTTTGTGATGCCTTTTCTCCGCTACCGGCCGGTAAAAAGATGCGGTCAGTGGCTTCAGGCATATCGAAAGAGGCGCGTGCTAGCCTGGCCACTCTGAATTTTAAGGCTTTAGGGTTTTAGAGACCCCTGTGGTTAAAATGTGTAATTGCAATTGTGATTGTAATGACACATTTCAACCACAGGGGTCTCCAAATCCCCAAAGCCTTAAAATCTTAAAATTCATATTCAGCTGTGGTTTGTTTTTGGGGGGGGGGTGTTTTTTTTTTAATTTTCAATTTATTTGCTCCCCTCTGACATGCACACAGTCCTCAATCCCTCCTTTTGACCTGCTGGTGCGGGGTCTTGCAGGGTGTGGTATCGCATGTGGAGAGCCACGCCTCAACTGGTCAGCGGAGGTGGTAATTGCAGCAGCCTCAAGGAACCCTGTTTTAGCCATCGTCCTTCCTACTACAGACACACAGCCAATCATGTGTCTGTGTATTGATAATTGTGGTAATTGCCTGAGATCAATCAATGTAGGGTAATAATTATTAATATTAATAAATAATGTGTTGCTTTAATGATGACGTCGACTGAGACCAGGGTTTCGAATCTCGGCGGTGCTGTCTGCTGGTCGTGCATCTACAAAGGACATGATTGGCCATGTCTCTTTGCCGAATTGATGGATTTACATTTACATTTTCAGCATTTAGCAGACGCCTTTATTCAAAGCGACTTACAGTTCAGTTACAGTATACAATCTGAGCAATTGAGGGTTAAGGGCCTTGCTCAAGGACCCAACAGCAGCAACCTGGCAGTGGTGAGGCTTGAACCGGCAACCTTTTGATTACTAGTCCAGTACCCTAACCACTAGGCTACAGCTTGCCCTGGATTGGCATTGCCATGGATTGGCACCCTGTCCAGGGTATTCCTGCCTTTACCCAGTGTTTCTGAGCAGCATGGAGGCTCGGTGGGTAGCAAGGAGGACCTGGGTTCCATCTCCAGGTGGAGCGGTCCGGGTCCTTTCCGTGTCTGTGTGGGTTTCCTCCTGGAGCTCCGGTTTCCTCCCACAGTCCAAAGACATGCAGTCAGGTTAACTGGAGATAAAAAAAAATTGTTAAACTGTGTTTGATATTAAACTTGGGAACCGATGAATCTTGTGTAACTACCGTTTCTGTCATGAATTTAACCAGAGAGCGTAAAACATGACGTTAAAATCATAATAAAAAAATTAATTACCCAGTGTTTTATGGACCTGCCGTGACTCTGACCAGAATAAAACAGTTAATAAAAAAGAACTAAAATAACGACCCTAGTTAAGATACATTAAATTAAGAAATGAAAATTGTCAGTCTCCTCAAATGTGTTTATGGCATGTCTGGCAAAATATGGCATTAAATTTAATGATTATTAATAAATTCAGATTAAGATCGATTTAATTACTGGCTACTTTAGTAACAGACACCTCCCCAAAATCCAGTCATCCAGCTACAGACGAGCAGCAACTGAGCAGCCAGATCAATCGCACCAATTTCTTTGAAGTTAATACCGAAAAGTCCCCGTACCCTCCACCTCGCGGCGTATCGGCATGGGAGCAATAAGAGCCGGAGTGCAGAGGAAATCTCCTCCTTCCTGCCCGTCAGCCACCTGCGCCAGAGGAAGAGCTCTGCCAGGATGGAGCGACGGCGTTTCTTCCACAAAATTCCCCCATTCTGAGTCAAAACGAGACGCTTTTATGTTTCCGGACAGACGGCAAACCACAGAACACCAGGGAGCAAAAAAAGAGAGAGAAAAGCGGTTCTTTCAGAAAAGTTCGGACACCCCGAGTTTTCTACGTACAAATAACGAATCACAGCGGTCCTGCCGGATGCACACGTACATTAACGTATAGAGGAATCGTAGACCTGCACTAAAATGTGGCCGCAGACTGAGAACTTCATTCATTCATTTATTTATTTATTTATTGTCTAATGTTTAATCATCGTTTTATCCTGGTCTGGGTTGCTGTGGGTCAATGCGTTTCTATGTATTTGCTGATTTTAATGGCTACACAAACATGCAGACTTTTATGACTCTGTCCTTGCCGGAGTAAAATGAAGGACATTCCTGCGATGGTTCTTTGTGTTGTTGTGCTTTAGAACAAAGCCTTTCTTTCACTAGACGTCCTTATCATCACAGATTCCTGCACACAGACACGGGGGAGCTGCCTGGGTGGGGAGTCCTGGCTGCGGAATTCTTGCTCTGTGTGTGTGTGTGTGTGTGTGTGTGTGTGTGTTTTGTGTTTTCTGGACTGCAAAAGTTTGCACACCCCTGATGATAATTTGTGCATTGCTGCCGGGCACGTCTTTGTCTTGCCCACCCTTGTGCCTTATTGAGCTTTTAAATAAACTGACTTATTTCTGCATTGCTGATTTAAAAAATATTTTGCACCCTAAATGATCTTTTAAATTAAATAAAAAGCACGTCGATATAATATTAATCCGGTATTGAATAGACTAGACACACCCAGGCTGGCTTCCCACAGCCATGTTGAATCTAAACATGTGAAGAAGCCTGAAGATCCGTCCAGTGTTTCCTGGTGGACCCTGACCAGGATAAAGCAGCTAATGAAAATGAAATGTAAAACGTATCATGCGTGTCGTATGAGCTACTAAATTAAAATCTCCGTGGTGCTGGACGGTCGCAGTCGGTCGTGTCGGATGGAGGGGCGGTCGGACAGGGTTTCTGTTCGTTTCCGCAGCAACAGTGCCTCCTGCTGTCCAGTCCAGACACAGCATGAGACCGCACACGTGTCGGACGGTGCAGACGCCAGTCTGCAGCTCTCCCCGGCCAGATTGGGACTAGTTTCATGTGCATGGTTCCTGTCGGGGTAGATTTATGGTTCTGTACTGACGGGGATTTTTGGGTGTTTGATCAGTTTCAGCTTCGCCATGATCGGTACACGCGGGGTAAACTATCCCTATACAAACTAAAATTAGTTTTTGAAGAATAAAATCGAATAAAAGTTAATATTAGGAACTATATTTAACTGGATACGATAGTTACACCTATACTTTATTTTATATGGTGTTCTAATACCCGCCCCTCGCCCCCTTGTTCAATTCTTTTTTTTTTCCATATCTTGTTGTAGTATTTGGTCTCTGATCGACGTCCCAGGTGTGTTTTTGTCTGATTGAGGAGAATTTCTGCTTGTTTTAAGCAGGAAATATTCGAATTTTGGACTTTCTTGTGTTTCGTGGTTTGTTGTGGTACGCAAATGTGTGTGTGTGTGTGTGTGTGTGACAGAGAGAGAGAGAGAGAGAGAGAGAGTGTGTGTGAGAGAGAGCGAGATCCGGCTAAGTGTCGACAGCCGTCTCTCATCCCTCTGACAGAGAGTGACGGATATGACTCTACAGGCCCCAGGTGCCTGATGGGATACGCTTCCTGTGCAGATGTTTGCCCATTTATTTATTCATCTTCTCCAGCCAGTTTAAGCCGATCAGGCTCACGGTGGGTCTAGTGCCACCTGGAAAGAGCGGGCACAGGGTCAAGGTATGCGTGCTTATGCATTTATTTACTCGGTCGCACCTTGACCCAATTTCTACTCATGTCCGCATGTTTTGGGACGACAGGGATTGACCCTTGGTATTCTGGACCCACTTTGCCACTGTTCCACCCTTTGTTCGACTGGTATAAGTGAATATATGACTCAAGTGATGTCGGCTGCTGTTTAAATTGGTCATTTCCAATGTCCGCTGCTGCTTGCACAACCCCTGATCTGACCTAGAATCTAAGAATCTGCGCCCGCTTCTTATCACCCGCCAGTGTTTGGTTCTCACACACGGAGAGACACGCTACGCTCCATGTGACCCCCACCCCACTCGTGCAGGCGTTTGGATCAGTCCCGGAGATTGCACATGACAGCAGTCGCATGTAGAGACCCCGTCCGACCTTCCCTCCCTCAAACACGGCCCATTCTAGTAATGGTTAGGCTTCGATACGGAGACGGTTAGCACCTCTGGGATCTGAGTACGTGGGCACAAATCCCCACAGATACAAGCTTCTAATCTTGCGGTAAGCCTTCCCCTTAGAGGGACGTGGAAATCTCCAGCAAGATCATGATATGGTGTCCACATACTTTCGGCTATACATTCTTCATATGCCTTTATGTTATTACAATAGAACAGAGCATTATGGGTAATTTTAGTTATGTGGATTCTCATTGTTCTGATTCCAGGTCGAGCTCCTGAAACCGGAACTCTGAACCTGCAGCAGGTCGGCGTCCAGCTGAACGAAAACTCCGGCAAGATCATCGTGTCCGGCGACGAGCGGACATCAGTGCCCAACATCTACGCCATTGGTGATATCGCTCAGGTATTCATATAAAAAAAATAGATGTCCTTATTATTTTGCTCACTTTAAATCTGCAGGTATTTCCCACTGTTTAAATTGTCCCAGTTTAGATATGATCAATTCCACTGTGTGCTCACAAATATATACAGTGATATACAGTATATGAGCAGGTTTGGAGGACCACACTAGTCTCTCCATATTCTTCCACCACTCCTGTTGCCGCCTCGACCAGGCAGTAGGACTGGTTACCCCATCCGGTCTCAACCTCCCTCAGATACGGCCAAATCTGGCTCTTGATCCCCTGGTCAGGACGAAGGCTGACTCTGTGGTAGCGCATTAGCCACCCCAGTGCTCCTGTGGTTTGAACCTTTGGAGATTTATTCAATGTATGCCACGTCTAAAAGGTCATATACACACACACACACCTATAACTGTTCTTAACTGTTCATATATATAGAATAGAATCTCAGTTTACGCTTGGCTGTGTCTGAGGGTGAGCAGGTCGAAAGGATTCCTCATTGCTGCCGCACTTGCGACCTCTGCTGGCTGGTCGATGCGCTTGCACAGAGACAGTGAATCATGGACGGCAGTGCGTGACCACCACTGCCTTTACCACAGCTCTCCCTACTGGGTTCAAGTCAGAACACAGGATCGACTGGTCCTAGGAACCCAGTTAGACCTCAGCTTCATCTCACGGACAGATGACCTCACATTCTCCCTTTCATTGATAACGACATGTTTTCCAGGTCCTGATGCAGCTGTATCGTTCGTTACCTTATCGCTGCCTTGTTTATGTGTCGATATCATGTTTTAAAGAGAATGCAGACCCTGCTCTCACTGTGGTTCAGTGGAGTCCTAGAGACCTTTGAGACTGATATTATAATGCTTATTTATTATTTTAATCTCAGACACCCCAGTTAGGTTTTTTTCTGCCTAACTGTCCCTCTAACATAATTGTTTTTACAGTTAGTGTGTTTTTCTTATTAGGGTCGTCCTGAACTCACGCCGACGGCCATCCAGGCGGGTAAACTCCTCGCTCGCAGACTGACCGGCCGCTCCAACCAGCTCATGAACTACGACAACGTAAGTTATTCATCATAAATTGCAGTCTGTACATAGATGCTATGTAAACAACACATATTACATAGCCAGTAGTTTGTGGACACCTTATACCTCTAGGTTCAGGGTAGTTATCAAAGCCTAGTGGCTAAAGTACTGGACTAGTAATCAAATGTTGCTGGTTCAAGCCCCTCCACCACCAGGTTGCCACTGTTGGGCCCTTGAGCAAGGCCCTTAACCCTTAATTGCTTATATAATATAATGTCACAGTACTTTTAGTCGCTTTAGATAAAAGCGTCTGCTAAATGCCAGAAATGTAAATGTAGGTCTAAAAAGGCTTCTTACAAGCCTTTGAAGCATGTCTGTGGGAATTTGTGCCTGTTTAGTAGCACAAAAGAGCATTTGTATGGCTGGGCACTGCTGTAGCCATCCGGAAATTTGCATTTGCATTGGCATAATAATGCCATGTCAAAAATCACTGAGCTTTTTAGTATGACCCATTTTACTGCCCATGTTCAAGAGCACGGCTATGTACATTCCACAGACAAACACACAGATTGTAAGGGGTGTCCACGTACTTTTGGCACTGTAGTTTAACTTTGATCTAGTGTGGCTTATTTAGTAGTGTGTGTGTGTGTGTGTGTGTGTTAGGTGCCCACAACAGTCTTCACTCCACTTGAGTACGGGTGTGTTGGTCTATCTGAAGAAGAAGCCGAGCGTAGATACGGTGCAGACAACATAGAGGTATGAATAAACTCCACTCTATCTGTCTGAGCGTGTGCGTGTGTGCCAGTGTGTGTGTGTGTGTGTGTGTTTGGGCATTGTAACATACCCCGTCCCTCACACACCTGCACATCTCCGAAGCCTGAAACATTCGTCACTGATTGACGGCTGAGTACAGGCTCTGATTGACGCCCGCAACGGGCGACGAAGGACGAGCGCCAGTCAAAGTGCCGCCTCCGACTGGCACAGACAGCTGCGTGTCCGGGCTGCCTGCGCCGGCATGTTCCGGGTTAAGTGTGCGACGATTTGAATGAGAGGAACGTTCTGCTCGACGTTGTTTTTCGGCGATTTAAAAGAGAGAAGAAAAACCTCCGAGGGAGGAAAGTGTCACTGCAAAGGAGTGGAAACAAGTTTAGGAACAGCGCGTATTTCAACAGGCAGAAACGTCCCGCTGAGGAGCGTCTGAGTGATGCCAAAATCATTATGCAAACAGTTCCGAGTGGTATTTGACCCAAATCTGGGCACTTTTTCCCTATTTGTGCTGCCCTGGTAATTTTAGGGGGTCGGCACAATGGTCATTTTGGTCCGATTACCTGTCTTGGCATGGTTTTCATGTCGGATGCCCTTCCTGATGCAACACTCCTTAATTTCCAAGTGCATCTCTCATCTGGCCACCCCCCTCTTCCAGTCATGTTTGTATAGAAGCCTGGCCGGCTAATAGCACCATTGAGAATCGAACCTGGTTCTCAGAAGTAGTGGGTTTGTGTGATTTGTGTTTTACGCCACCCGAAATCAATGCACTCTATCTCCGGTGCCGGGGCGGGGTCTCACAGTGTGCCGAATCACATTCAGGTGCCTTTACTGGCCAGCAGAGGTCGTAAATGCAGCAGCAACAAGGAACCCTGGTTTTGCCATCGTTCCTCCCCCATACAGTCACACAGCCAACTGTGTGTCTGTGTAGATGCCCGGTTGGTCGGTAGCACAGTTGCGCTTTAGACTACTTCACCACTTGCCACAATAATATTAAAAATAATACCAAGAATTCCTGAGCTGACGTGCCACTCTGCTGCCCATTTCTTCTGTTTAACGATGTTACGCCTGTTCCATACATCTGATGCCACGATGCGGATGATCTTACCCGACCAAAACTCTGTGCTGTGGTTTTCCTTGTTGTCTGTCTGCGTTCTGTATACGATACGTGGACATTTATGGTACTTTCTATGTTTTATATATTTTTATTTTTGCTGTGCAGGTGTATCATGCCTTCTACAAACCTCTGGAGTTCACTGTGGCTCAAAGAGATGCCAGTCAGTGTTACATCAAGGTGAGGAGATGCACCCTTCTACACACAGCTTTAAAAATGTGCAGCATCAAATCAATAATAAAAATCGATTCGATTCGTACAACCATGTAGCAGCAATTTCGACATGGTTCAGAAGTTCAGCTCCGACCTTGATTCAGTTAAACGCCTTGGGGATGAATTGGAATGTTGATTCCAAGCCGGGTCTTACAAATGCTCTTTTGACTGACTTTTTTCCTCCTAACTGCAGTACCAGCACAGGCCACTAGAGGTCTTGAAAAACACTGCATGACAGCAAAGCATATTACAACTGTTACAAGGGCTAAGGGCCTTGCTCAGGAGTCCAACAGTGTAGCCCAACAGTGGAAACTGACTAGTACCTTAACTAATGACGTATCACTGGCCATAAACAAGCTAAAGAAGCAGAAGTCGTTTATGTTAAACATATGTCTCTTTTATTTTATTTTTCCTTTATTCTTTTACCTTTCTCAGGTGGTGTGTGAGCGGGAGGGCAATCAGCGAGTGTTAGGGCTGCACTATACGGGGCCAAACGCTGGAGAAGTGGTCCAAGGCTTCGCTCTCGGCTTCCAGTAAGCAATCGTTCCTACAAAACCCTACTGGTGTAGCACTGCTACGATTAATAGGACGCTGTGTTAACTCACGAACAAACCTAATATCACAGTTTCCTGTTTTTTGGGGTGTGTGGGGGGTGGTAATGTCACCTAATGTTTTCAAATCTAATATTCTTCCTATAATCTTACCGCTTGCACCACACTTGCGCTGGCTAATGAGAGCTGAGACTATCATGCACTTCCTCCGTCGTGCATCTTTTCGTCTGTCAGTAGCTGAGTCTCGCTGAGAGCCGTAACACGTACAGAGAGCCATCTGTAGGCCCTATAAACACATGAAGAAACTCCAGCGTCCTGCACAGAGCCCTGACCTCAGCCCCCCACTCAGCAGCTCTGGAACGAACCGGAACACCAACATCAGTGCCCAAATTCTCTTCTGTACTACAGAGTGGGCACAAATTCCCACAGACACACTTGACAATCGTATGAGAAGGCTCTTCAAAAGAGTGGCTGTTGTTCTTTTGTCCATCCAGCGTAAATTCGCTTTCGTTCTTTTTCAGGTGCGGCTTCACCTACGCTCAGTTAGCCGACACGGTCGGGATCCACCCCACCTGCGCCGAGGAGCTCACCAAAATCGGCATCACCAAACGTTCGGGGCTGGACGCCACGGTAACCGGCTGCTGAGGTTAAACACCCCCCCGACCTTAAATTCGCAGAACACACGGACCCCGTTCATATTGTTTTCGATCGATTTTGGATTCTCCTCCCTCCCTTCAGTGGCAAAACTGGCCAGCTGTGGTGGTCGGTGGGTACAGAACAACAGGTAGACCAGTAGACAGGTAGAACGGGTCAATATGTTAGCCCAGTATCCAGTTCCCTATTGCACATGTAGGTTTTCCGGAGTAACAGAACAAACCAGAGTAATGAGATGAACCCTATGGGATGTGGCGCCCACTCTACCCGCCCTGTTTGCCACCTACCTTCACCGTAGTTCCAGAACGTTCCTGTAAATCGGGATCGAAGGTTCATTACGGCGGCTTCTCGGCTCGGAATATTGTTCTTACTCCGGCTGTACTTCCTGTCCATTACTCACGCGCCGTAGCCGACACTGATGGATGGGCTTGACCCGTCGCCACGCCGGTACACCCTTTTTCCCAAGGAAGCAGACAAACACACTGCGAGGAGCGCGTCAGTCAAATTCGGGGTCGAGAACGAGCTTGTTTAGACCTTTTCCTAGAGCAGTTTTCCCCCCTGAGCACTCAGTGAAAACAAAACACGTTCACTGCAGGCCCGATCACTGGAGATAAAGCGTTTATAGAGGTACCTCACTCTGCCCCTAGGTGGCACTGTTACCCTCCAGTTCCACCTCGTCTGCTCCAGATTTACCAATTGCAATCGGCGTGATTCTACACCGTCTTCTCCCAATACTATTGAAACCTTTGAGTGGGGGGCAGCCACACCCATGAGGGTCCATAAAGACATGGTTTGATTAGTTTGTTATGAGGAAACTCCAGTGACCTGCACAGATCCTTGATCTCGACCACATCAAACAAGTTTAGGATGATTCGGAATGCCAGCTGTGAGCCAGGCCTTCGAGGTCTTGGGATTTCAACTAATTCTGCCCCACTGGAAGCAAAACTCAGCAAAATGAAATATTTTTATACTTTATGTTTTCATCTCTTTCACCATATCGGCCACCCCTGGTTCTCGGTGATTTTTGCCCCCACAGAGAGGGTTTGTTTTTGTCCGATGGGCCTCGGCCCTGATTAATGAGGCTCGCGGCGGGCGTGACGGGCCGCTGCGGGGACGGAGAGGAGCTCGGCTACCTGGTTTATTTGGATCCAGGAGGGAGCAAGGGGGTCCTGTGTTCTCGTTTTTTAGGGAGCGGGGGTGCTGACTGAACGACCCTGACCCCGACCCACCACCAACAAATTGTTTATATCACACACACACACACACACTCACACATACATTTATCATAGCAGTCCTGGAAACTTTAAACTAGTGTTAAATCGTCTTTAATGTTTTGCCCTGTGCAAAAGTTTGTGCACCCTGATGAAAAGATGTTTAAATGCATTTAATTAAGAACAGTAATTGTGACGTGCGAACGTTTGGACGCCGTAACCAAGTCCTCACTTACTAACGCCTACTTCGGTTGATATCACAGCATGTTTAGATCTTCCAAAATGTTCAAGTTTAAGCCCCTGTGGGGCGCTCAGGCAATGCAGTGGTAAAACACGTCGGCCCACCAGTGCTGAGATCTCGAGCTTACGAGTTCGAATTTCAGCTCTGCTGTCAGACGCACGATTGGCTGTGTCTGTAGGGGGAGGGAGAACGACTGAAACTGTACAAAAGTACAAACTTGATATTTGCTAAAATAAAAATAAATAATTTCACTAAAATAAAAATACATTTTGCAGATATAAAATAAAAATAACAAATTTTGCTAAAATAAAACTAAACTCAGTGATGACAGTCCCCACATTCTTTATATGCCATCAGTACCAATTTAAAAGCTGGTTGGTATTTTTTTTAAAAATGCATTTTCTCCCGACTTTTAGCGTATCCAATTACCCAATTGCGTTACGCTCTCTCTCTACTGATGCTGATCCCCACTCCTGATTGAGGAGAGCGCGACTGTCACACGCCCCCTCCGACACGTGCGCAGTACCCGACTGCATCTATTCACCTGCACGAGGCGAGTTCATATGCGGATCAGCTTTGTGTACGGAGAGCCACACCCTGATCCTCATTATTCCCCATCAACCAGCAGCAGAGGTCGTAATTGCATCAGTTACGAGGTTCCTATCCGGCTTCCACCCTGTATGAACAACAATCGGTTGAATTCAATGTCAGCTCTCGTCCTTGTGTGCCTAGTTAATATTTTGGACTGGTGTTCAACTAGTATGAGTTTTTTTAGGACGCATTAGCAATATTTGGAAAGCCGTGAGGCAGATTGTGCTTTATTTATAATACTAATATAAGCTTATACTTTAACAAAATGAATTTCATTTCATTGATTAGAAAACAAAAGACAACATCTCAGAATGGTTCGATTTATTAATCATAAGCGATCGCTCAATAAGGAATTGTGCACAGCGCCCACTAGTGGTCCTCACATCTTCATTCAGTGGGTCAGGTGACCACAGTGGTGATTAATATTTTATTTAATTGTAATACAGGGGTTTTGTTTTGCCTTTTTGCCAGCATACAAGCTTCTTCTGCATTTAAAGCATCATCAAGCCCTCGAGAAGCCAGTGGTGCTTAAGTATCAGTGCAAGGTTGAAAAAGTCGCATTTTTATTGGTTGACGCTTTCTAACAATTCCTAAAAAGCTCAGTAATACCTAGTGAGTTCTAAAACCTATAAAACCACTAGACGGTCGTCCAAACGTTTGCACATTTTACGATTATTACAGTTTTAAGATTATTACGGTCTTTAAATCAAGTGTTTTCATGTATGAGCATTTGCAGTTCCCAGTTTCACGTTCTCTACACATTCATACACACACAGAGGGGTCAGGGGTGAAGTTCGAAGGGGCCGGTTAATGACGACCTGCACTAAAAGCCATAACGGAGAGGTCAGGTCCGATGTGTTCCGGCGTCCCGGCCGTGTACACGGCGGAGGTTCATTTGATATAAAGCTCTTTCACTGCATTATTTATGTGTAAAAGAAATAAATGATGAGAACGTAAAGCGGCTCCGCTTCATCAATCATGCAGCACGCTCATGCAGCGTCGCTTCACTTTCTCCTGGTGGCGGCACGGGGTCAGATCTGGGGGGGGGGGGGGGGGGGGATCTGTGTCGATCTGATTCGGAACCTGGAGGCTTTCAAGAGCATCGGGTACAGTATGGATAGGATGGACGCTGGTTGCTCAATACGTTGCCCATTTATGGAAATATGACCCCAATCTGATTGGTTATCACGCACATAAAACTCAACAACTTTTAGATTGTAATTAAATGAATGAATTGAATGTCAGAGGTTTAAGATTTTCTCACAGAAACTTAAAAAAAGGCAACTACAGACTTGAAACTCAATGATGAGAGTCCTCACATTGTTTACGTGCCTTCAGTACTTGGTCTTGGTCCTTGTGTATCTAGTTAATACTTTTGACTGGTGTTCGACCAGTATGAGTTTCTTTAGGAAGCGTTAGCAATATTTGGAAAGCCGCGAGGCCGGTTATGCTTTATATATAATGCTGATATTAGCTTGTAGTTTGAAAATGAATTACAATTAAAATAGCGCCTGCTAGTGGCCCCCAGATCGTCACTCAGTGGGCGACAATTTTGATGAATACAGTCCAAACAAGTAAGCGCTAAGAGCCTTGCTTAAGGGCCAAACGTTGATGACTTTGGCAGATGTTGGGCTCCCTGTGGCATTAAGAGCGCTCGGGTGGCACAGCAGGAAATTGCGCTAGCCTACTACTACTGGGATTGAGGGTTCAAATCCTCAGCGGTGCTATCGGCCAGTCGGGCGGCAGCAGCGCTACAGTGATTGGCTTGACGAGACTTCATGTGGGTTTTCTAACAAATATAACCTACAGATGTTAATGTTAACTGAACACGCTGTGTAAATGTGTGGCTAATTAACTTATTTAACATAACTTATGATAGCTAACGTTAGTGGCGGCTGATTGATTAGCGCACACAGATTCGCTGCCACAATAACAGTTCCAGCGCAGAATGACGTCCTGGCGCTAACGTTAGATTTTCTAAGTGTCCCATCAACAACTGATATAAACCTAACGATCCTAACGTTACGCCAAGCTACTGAGTGGAATGTGTTTATTTACAGCTGTACCTTGAAACTGGACGTCAGTCGGTTCTGGGAGTGGCGTCGAGTTTTAAAGACGTTGAGTTTTAAGGTATTTTTTCCATAAGGATGTTTGGGAAACCTGTTAATGGTCCCGTGGAACTGCAGATATTTTAGTCTCATGTAAAATAATGAGGTTAGACACTGAAAATGACACAAATATAATATAAACACACTCAAATACAATAAAAAAACAGTTAAAAATCAATAAAAATACAATCAAAGCTGCACTTTAGTTTGACTTCTTTATTGTTTCCTGACGCTTCTTAATGGTGGAGATGCTTGATGTTGGAATACCGTATTCCCTTCAGCACCGGTGCATTCACATGAGCACTTTTCCGCTCTTTGGTGGTGATCGAAGCTGACCGTGACTTATTGTAGTAAAACAGCGAGTGAGGAATGTGATTAGTGGAGGAACTTATGAGCAGTAATAATGAAGAGAAGTTTAGTGCTCCTGTCTCCTTCTTTTACTACATTAAACCACGTTAAGCTTTATTCTGAACCAGAAGTGTTTTAGACTCTGGGAGAAGCTGATTCTGATTCTCAGCATTTCTCAGAAGCTGGAGCTGTAACACAAGTTTAAAAGTGAAACAGGGAGGAGAATCCAGATAAACACAGATACACGTGGAGCTGTAACCCTGGATCTGACGCTTATTCCACACTGATGCAGATTCAGCTCAGATTCGCACCTCAAGCCGAGCGCTGAACAAAGCGGCGGTCGCACAAGCGTCCAGTTTAAGGGCACAAATTTCTAGTTTCAATTTCTAGTCTCCCTTCCGCGTGCGCTTTGCGTGTGTGAGGTCAGTCAGTGTTTCTACAGCGTCGTTCCCTCGCTGACCCCACGCCGTCTCTGCCGACCCGTCACTCAAACCCTCCCTGACAATAGCTCAGATTCCTCAGTGTTTGTTTGCCCAAGGACGGGACTCTCATGCACCGCGTCCCCCTTAAAACTTTCCCTCGTGAGCGCTCGGCTTTTAGCGTCTCGTACGCCGGCGAAATGGAACAAATGTGACTAAATCCGCCCTGAGACGCACTTAGCGGAACATGTCAACATGTCAGAGTGAGCTCGGGCCGCGCTTCCAGATTTAATCCGTCACCATTGTGGACTGACTGTGTGCGTGTGTGTGTGTGTGTGTGTGTGTGTGTGTGGGATCAGGTCTGCACTGCTTACACAGTTCTAGCAAGAAGAACAAATACACTATATGGTCAAAAGTATTTGGACACCCGACCGAAAGCTTGTTGGATGTCCCAACTTGTCGTTTACATACAAACACGGTTGGCACCACTCAACAGCTCCGGAATGAACCGGAACGTCACCATCAGCTCCCAGCCATAGAAATGCTGTCATTTTTTAAATGAATTTGCACAAATTCCCACACACATACTCCAAAGTCTAGTGAGAGGCCCTCTGTTGTTCCAGCTAAAAGATCACAGCTTGTTTTTGGAACGGGGCGTCCGACAAGCTTGCGGTCAGGCGTCCGAATACTTTTGGCCTCATATACGAGGGTCATTCCACTGAATGTGTGCCATTTCTATATAATTCAACTTCATTTTTTATCTCTGTTCAACACTGAATTTAGTACCACACACACTTAACTACTCAGAATGTGTTCTGGTCGAATCTCAGACACCTTTGTTTCATATCTTCAAGGTTTACGTTTACATTTTCAGCATTTAGCAGATGCTTTTATCCAAAGCGACTTGCAGTACAGTGACAGTACATTGTCTAAGCAATTGAGGGTTAAGGGCCTTGCTCAAGGGCCCAACAGTGGCAACCTGGCAGTGGTGGGGCTTGAACCAGCAACCTTTGGATTACTAGTCCAGTACCTTAACCGATAGGCCACAACTGTCCCACTGTCCCAGGTTTCTAAGTGGAAGATTGGCTGTATATGAGTAACAGGACTGAAAGTAACAGGACTGAGTTTTTAACTTAGACTTAGTAAATACAAGGAATATAGCAGCATGGAGAACATGCTAAAGCACCAGAACACCGGGCACAGTCTAGTGATTTATCATAATAAAGAAATAAGAATAAACGGAGGTAACAGGAATGAACGTGGAGACGAATCTTCTCAGTCAGTTACAATATTGTCAAACATGTGGGGGGAAAAAAGGGAGAACCTACTAATGCTCTTTCCGTGACCTTCAGTAGATACAGATCATGAACAGTTCTGTTCAAAATGTGACCTGATTGATGAGAATATTTCCACATTTTTATTATCAGAAGGATGAATATGTGAGGGTAACAGGACTGACTGAGTGAAAACCTGGCGACGTGACTAACACATGGATTTTAACCACATTATTCTAATGGAAAATAATATTAAAAACATCGATGGGATCTGGAGTCACCAAACACTGCAGGAGAAAAGGGGACTGGATCGGGACTAAAGCTCTGATATGGACGCAGGACGGATAACTAAAGTGCGTGTGGAGATTTTTGAGACCTTGACAGAAAATGATTACTTCCTTTGGTCCGTCCTCGTTCTCTTTAAACCATCGGTCATTCCGAGCGGTGAAGAAACTCTCTGGAAGAGGAGATAGAGGAGATAGAGGAGTTAGCAAACATCACACGGCCGTTAATACCTGAAGTGCTTGGGTACCATCGGAACTCCCACACGTGAAGGAGTTTTATTTGGCTTTCGAGCTTTAACGCCTGAAAAGTAATCGAATAACAGGAGGAGATAAAGAAAACATCCGAATCATTAATAACAATGAGGTAAAACAGGAACCTGCTGTTGGATGAAACATGATGATAAATAATGAAGGAAAGTAATTTAAGGTGATTTATCTACAGTGAGATGAAAAATCTACTGATTACACAATGTGGTTCAGTATCGCAGTTACATTACATGAGCATATCGTTTCATTTCATTCTGATTTTTCATTTAACGTAGAACTAATAGAGCGGAATCTAACAGACATCCAACTTTAGAAGGTGGAAGGTGGATTATCTATTTATTCATCCATCCTTACAGCAATGCATCCATTTATTCATCCATCTATCCATTTATTTATTTATCCATTTATTCATCCATCTATCCATCTATTTATTTATCCATCCTTACATCCATCCAGCCATCCATTTATTCATTCATTCATCCATTGATTCATCCATCCATCTATTCATTCATCCATTTATTCATCCATCCATTCATTCTTCCATCCATCCATCTATACATCCAGCCAGTCAGTCAGTAATCCATCCATCCATTTATTTATCCATCCCTCCATCCATTCATTCATCCATTTATTGATCCATTCATCCACCCATTCATCCATTCATTCATCCATCCATTTATTCATCCATCCTTACCAGCCATCCATCTATTTATTCATCAATCCAATTCCATTCATCCATCTATACATCCGTCCAGCCAGCCAATCAGTCAGTAATCCGGACAGTCATCCATCCATTTATTTATCCATTCACCCATCCATCCGTCCAGCCAGCCAATCAGTCAGTAATCCATTTATCCATCCATTTATTTATCCATTCACCCATCCATCCGTCAAGCCAGCCAATCAGTCAGTAATCCGGACAGTCATCCATCCATCCATCAATTTATCTATCTATTTATTCATCCATCCATCCATACATACATTTCTTCATTTATCCATTCATTCTTACAGCCATCCATCTATACATTTATTTATTCATCCATCCATTTATTCATCCATCACTCCATCCATCCATCTCTCCAGCCAGCCAGACTGTGGTAAAGGAACCACTGGTGGAGCTTCATAAAGTGGTGCACCATACCACAATACTGCACCGCCGATATATCATCACACCCCTGTGACACCGCGGCACCTTTACACGCTGAAGCTAAAACCCCAAACAATGTTTAAAATGTTCTAATAGATGTTTAATGTACTGTAGATACTGGGTCGCTAGAAAAGGTAAGTGAACACCTTCAACCTTCTGCATGGAACAATGAAGACATGTCAGGCCGGTCCAGCGTGCACAGGGTAACCGAGTATATCCAAACAGAGACGATGCAATAAAAGGATGAGTAGCACTGTGGTACATTTTTAATTCGCAGAAACGTCCGAGCTGACAACTGTTCCACTCTGCTCGATGAATAACCGTTTTTATTAGACGATGAGCGGTAATCTGAGCTACATCCTCTCACCGTGAATACGAGAGACAGAATGAGAGAGAGCGAGAGCTAGACGATGCGTCCAGGGATTCCTTTCGTCCACTTTCATCCACGGAGACAATACCTCGTCTCCTTTCTTAGACCCACGGGGAGCGTTCCTGTCTGACAGTAAACAGAGACGGCACCAATAATTCATGCCCATGCCACCAGGACTTGTTTTCACCCCCCCCTCGGAGGGTCACACTCCTGCCTTGTCCCTTTTAGATTAATTGGCCTGTACACTACGAGGCCAAAAGTATCCGGACGACTGGTCAAGACTTCATAGGAGGCTTTGCACGAGGTTTTGGAGTGTGTCTGTGGGAACATTAGTGCCTATTAAATCAAGAAAGGTGTTTGTGGGGCACAGACCTCAGGCTCTAATGCTGGATGTAAAGGTCAAGCACACAATCGATGTTCCAATTCATCTCAAAGGTGTTCAGTGGGGTGGAGGTCAGGGATTTGGGCAGAACTCTGGAGTTCCTCCACACCAAACTTATGAAAGCACTTAAATATCTCATTCATTCATCCATTCATCCAAGTGATGGTGCAAGGGCATCACACACATCACAATACACACTTATTCACACTCATGGGAAATGAAGAGCCACCAGACATGGAAAGAACATACCAAACCCTTTACAGATGGTAACCAAAGGTAAAGTTAGAACCCAGGTCTCCAGGAACCGATACTGTTTGGCGCCTCGTCTAGATTTTAAACATAACTGCAGGAATTCACTTCCATTCAGCCACAGTGGCATTAGTGAGATTGTGTGCTGATGTTGATGATGGATTATGATAATTACTGTAGGTCTGTTTTGTAACAGGACAGAGCATTCCCCAAACTGTTATCCCAAACTTAGAAGTGCACAGTCGCCATCTTTCCACCACCAGTTTCCCATGTGCTCGCTGTATTACAGTAAATATAAAAAATAGTAATATTTTGTTTGTTTTTGACCACTCCAGGTACTTTCGATGAATCACTGATCATTTTCTGTCCAACACAATTCACCCAATTCAGCACCTGTGAGCTCATATAGTGCTCCGTCTGTCTCATTTTTAGGAACCCAAAAGAAAGGAGTCCATGGAACCATGAGCCGAGCTAATCCCGAGCCTCCAAAGCGGTTTAAAATGCTCTGGTTTCATCTAATCTTTTTTTTTTTTTTGCTCCGACCCAACTGAGGCTGAACCTCATCCATGATAGGAATGGACAAATAAAGCTCTTTCTCTCTGCTGCAGCTATGAAAGGCCACTGTGTGTTCTGAGGATTAAGAGTTTTTTCTCTCCTGCTGCTCTTTTCTTTCTCATTTAGAGCAAAAAAGATGAAGAAAGAGAAAAAAAAGACCGTCTGTTTAGGACACCCAGTTTTTCTACATTGCAGGAGGCTTAGCAGGTCTGGGCTTTTGTTACTATCTGGAAAGAAAACATTTCAGACAAATCCCGAGTCAGTGAATGTCAGTGAAGAAGAATAGCAATTAATCATAGTGAATGTAGCTCTGTTTATATAGCTGAGATATATTCATAATAATAACATATTTTACCAATTAATTATCATTACCTGCTTTTAAAACTGCAACTATATACAGTGGACATAAACGTGTTATGCCTGGTTCACACCACACGATTTTTGCCCTGATTTTCGCTCACCGACTGCTCGGCGCTAGATTTGCCGGCTCGGTGGCAACTTGACTCGGCTCTCAATCGCCATGTGTGAACTGTTTAACAACTCAATTTTGTTCAATACTGTTCAAACTACATATTGTATACATGTAGTATACATTTAATACTGAAGTTATACACCGATCAGCCATAACATTAAAACCACCTTGTTTCTTTACTGACTGTCCATTTTATCAGCTCCACTTACCATATAGAAGCACTTCGCAGTTCTACAATTACTGACTGTAGTCCACCTGTTTCTCTACATGCTTTGTTAGCCCCTTTCATGCTGTTCTTCAATGGTCAGGACCCCCACAGGACCACTACAGAGCAGGTATTATTTAGGTGGTGGATGATTCTCAGCTCTGCAGTGACACTGACATGGTGGTGGTGTGTTAGTGTGTGTTGTGCTGGTATGAGTGGATCAGACACAGCAGCGCTGCTGGAGGTTTTAAATACCGTGTCCACTCACTGTCCACTCTATTAGACACTCCTATCTAGTCGGTCCACCTTGTAGATGTAAAGTCAGAGACGATCGCTCATCTATTGCTGCTGTTTGAGTCGCTCATCTTCTAGACCTTCATCAGTGGTCACAGGACGCTGCCTACGGGGCACTGTTGGCTGAATATATTTGGTTGGTGGACTATTCTCAGTCCAGTGTCTGATCCACTCATACCAGCACAACACACACTAACACACCACCACCATGTCAGTGTCACTGCAGTGCTGAGAATGATCCACCACCTAAATAATACCTGCTCTGTGGTGGTCCTGTGGGGGTCCTGACCATTGAAGAACAGGGTGAAAGCAGGCTTAAAAAGCATGTAGAGAAACAGATTCTATATGGTAAGTGGAGCTGATAAAATAATAATAATAATAATAATACATTTTATTTATATAGCGCTTTTCAAGATACTCAAAGACGCTTAACAAATGGACAGTGAGTGTAGAAACAAGGCGGTGATTTTAATATTATGGCTGATCAGTGTATATCTAGCATGCTAGATATCTGAATATGAGTCGGCGGACTGGCAATGAGTGCGGTGTCGAACAGCCAATGAGAACGCAAGATACGGGGTGAGGGGAAACACAGGGGAGGTGGGACAGGGACAGACACTCAAGTTTTACAGTATTTCTGACCTGATCGTTTTCTACAAAACAAAACACCATAGTTGCAATGCAAAAATTTATTTATTAACCTCCAACTCATTATAGAGCAAACAATCCCTGCTGTTCGTGTAGCCAAATCCACTCAGATTCAGTTATTTTTCCTACACATCAGCGCACAAACAACTTTGATCGCTCGCTTCTTGCTGACGTGCATTTTTGGACGTGGTATCATAAACCCCTCGTCACTTCTTGCCTGTGTTTTACGTAAATAGTAACATAGTTTGGGAGACTGGACAGATTCATCTAAGATTCCTCCCGGGGATAGATGGTGTGGTGTGTGACCCCCTATCACCCATCAGTCGTGTAGTATATAATCCACAACGACTTAAAAGACTCCCGATTACAAGAGATCAAGTCGTGTAGGTGTGAACTTGGCATTAAACATGATGCTGTGCACAATCAGGCAGGTTTTACGACACCATGGGCTGTGAGGCTTCTGCATTTCTTATTCTATTTAAATAATATATGAACTGCATTAAATTGGGCTTGTACACTTAAAATAACTCAAAATAACGTCAAAGCTGAGAGTTTATTTTTGCAGTCAGTTGCTGTTAAGTTTTGCATGTTCTCCTTTGTCAAATTAAGTTTGTCCAGGCACTTTGGTTTCCTCCCATCTTTCAAAAACATGCTTGTAGGTGGACTGGCTACTCTAAACTGCCCTCAGAATGGGAATGAGTGAGTAAATGTTAAGTATGTGATGCCCTTCAATGGATTGGTGCCCTGCCCATGATGCATTTTCACCATTTAATCAGTGTTTTTGTGAGGCACTGGACCCACAGTGACCCTGATGAAACGGTTAGTGCTATTGAATAAATAAATTAATAAATGAACATAGTTGTCTAACATTTACAACTATTAAAGTGGGTTATTATACTAACTGACGGTACAACAAGCTTCTTTGTTACAAGTTTTACTCCTACTAAGTGTAGTTTTAATTAGATTTTTTCCATATATATATATGACTTCATATAGAATTACTTGAAATTAAAAACTCTAAACTAAACCTAATCTCTCGTTCCAGATTTCGCAGAGACTAGTAGAATAAAAACCAGGCACTTCCGAGGGCGCCTACTGACGGGTCTTTCGCAGTTCGACGGCTGTGCTGCAAATCACACACAGCCGCACTACATAGTGCGTTAAATGAGTGCACGCGCAAGCGCAGTCGCTGCCGTTTTGACCCACTCTATAGTATGTAGTGTGGGATTTGGGACGCAGCCTGAGTCGCCTGTGTATGTTGTGTATGTCAGCGGCGGTAAATCTGTATCAGGTTAGTGTCTGTTCACAACACTTCTGCTCCACGTTTATTTCACTTTATTTCATTTTAAGGCAGTTTATATATGCATTCAGACAAAAAGCAGCATTTTATTATCTTAAATAATGATTTAAATGATTATATGGCAGTTCTAACGGTTTGGTTTACATGTGTGGTCAATAGTTTACATTCATCTGTAACTAACATGCATGTTATGGAAGGATTTTGATTTTTAATCATTAATGTGACAACAACTGTCAAAAACCCTCTTTAATCAACTAATTCTAACTAAAGTTCACTTAAACATTTACACAACAGCTTTATTAATCTGTAATAAATAAGAAGACATACCTGTTAGCAATGAGTGATGTCCACATACTTTTGGCCAATCTGTGATTGGAGATTTGAACCAGAGACTCTCAATGAATCTTAGTGAGGCTTAAATTAAAAATATTAAGTCAGATCTTGCATAAGTTTTGTCATATGAGACGAAAGAAAGTAGCTGCTACGTATCTCTTGGGTTAAACTATGTAGAAATTCCGAGTTTTGCATGTTCTCCTTATATATGCATGTTTTTGTGCCTGTAGGACAGGTGAATAGGCTCTCTGAATGGCCCGAGTAGGTATGTATGTGGATTAGGATGCATGTATTGCCATGACCGTTGTTTTCATCTTACTACCAGTGCTTTCTGGTAGGCTCTGGACCCACTGCATCCCTGATGAAGGAATGAACTCACTCACCTGTTCAGATCAGCCATTTTCAGTCCACCTTTTGCATGCATGAGGGTTGAAGGAATCACACGTGGGACACGGTGACACCATGCCGAACTTAATTTAAGACAGTGGTAGGCGATTAGGACTGAACCCAGTTCCGCTGGAGCTGTGCAGCATCCACACTCTCAGCTGTGCCATTTAGCCACCCAGTTACAGTGTTTAATACTATAATGTTGTATAAGTTAGAGAAATAAAGGTTACTTTATTCTAAATCAACAAAACAACAATCCCATTTATAATCATAAATATTTATATAAGGATTTAGACTGCTCTGAAAAAGTATTTGCCCCCGTCTGGTCGCCTTATTATGGCATATTTGTCGCGTTCAAAGTAACTTACGATTATGACTGAATACAATTTAAGCAGTGGAGGGTTACGGGCCCTGCTCATGGGCAAGCTAGCAGTGATGAGGCTTGAACCAGCAACCTTCAGATTACTAGTCCAGTACCTTAACTGCCTTGACTACTGAGCTACCACTGCCTTGTTAGACTGAAG
Organism: Trichomycterus rosablanca; assembly: GCF_030014385.1. Lineage (NCBI taxonomy): Eukaryota > Metazoa > Chordata > Actinopteri > Siluriformes > Trichomycteridae > Trichomycterus > Trichomycterus rosablanca. Next base: position 1,723,453 of record NC_086008.1, read on the forward strand.
GGTTTTAGATCATAAAACCCAAACCTGCACAAAAGGATGTCCCAGCTTTTCAATGGGCACAAGGCACACAGTAAAACACTGGATGGGGTGCCAGTCTATCACGGCACACACACACACACACACACATTCACCTATAGGGCAATTCAGTGTCTCCAATTAACCTTGACTGCCTATTTTTGGACTGTCGGAGGAAACCCACGCAGACACGGGGAGAACATGCAAACTCTGCACAGAAAGGACCCGGACCGCCCCGCCTGGGGATCGAACCCAGGACCTTCTTGCTGTGGGGCGTCAGTGCTACCCACCGAGCCACTATGCCGCCTGATTTTAATTTAGTGCAGAATTAATTATTAGGGCACCTGTCCCCACTGTCTGTCTGTCTGTCTGTCTGTCTGTCTGTCTGTCTGTCTGTCTGTGTGTGTGTGAACAAGCCCCCGTCCTCGACGGCCCTGTTCTGGTGAAACCATGAATTCACCTGGGGAAGGAAGCAGGCGACAATGCACAAACAGATAAGAGCGCTCTACCTGCTGCTGCTTTTGTTACTGATCACCACTAAGTCCTCTTAAATCAGCGCTGCATTGACAAAGTGCTCAATCAACACCCCTCATCACACACACACACACACCCCTCACCACACACACACACCCCTCACCACACACACACACACACGCCGTCACTGGCTGTGCATTCAGGCCTTATCTCGGCCAGCCTTGGCACTGCATTCACGCCATTGGCAGGAACAATGCAGCCTCTTCCCCTGACTGACGGGGGTGTGTGTGGGCACTTTGCTGCTCTATCTAGCCCTCCACAGGTTTTCCAGTACCCCCCTCCCCCCCCACACACACATGCACACCCTCCTGTCTTACCAGCCTTACAATCGAGGGTGTGTGCCGCCTCACTTCCTGCTGCGTTTGTTTGACCGGCCTGTATAATGGAGTTGTGTCTTTATCCACGGTGTTTGTTTCCTTCTGCGACTTTATTTGTTTTCTTGAGCAGATGAAGGGGGGTCTGAACTAGAAAAAAAGGGAGTGAGGGGCCTGTTAGTGTCGCCCCCCGTTTAGTCGAGTGGACGTGGGTGGTGTAGAGGGAAATGGAGAGAGGAAGCGTGAGATAAGGCTGCTTGATTAAGGAAAGAATGATGGAATGCCAGAGAGGCGAGGGGTGGAGAACCGCCGGCATCACCCTCAGCTTTAGAATATACGTCAGCTTGAATGGCACAAACGATAAACTACACAAGATTTACCCTAAATGTCAAAAATACATGATGGAAAACGTACAGATTGAGTTATTTACACTAGATCTACATAAAACACGTCCTGAATGAACGTCCAAAGTATATCAGTGAAAGACGAACACTACACACGCCCAACACATTCGAAGATACGACGGTGCATTAGGGCCACTGTAAAAAATATTTATACGTTTTAATTTCATGAATAAAGTGGAAAGAACAGGGTGAAAGGAGGCTAACAAAGTATGTAGAGAAACAGATGGACTACAGTCAGTAATTGTAGAACTACAAAGTGCTTCTATATGGTAAGTGGAGCTGATAAAATGGACAGTGAGTGTAGAAACAAGGGGGTGGTTTTAATGTTATGGCTGATCGGTGTATAATGTCCTGAACTCTTCTTTTGCTTTATCGTACATTGAGCTGTACGAATTCACGTGACCTCATTATGTTTTGCGTTTGTTAATCTTCTGTTTTTTATGAATGGCGGGTACGGTAGGTGAGCGAACCAGAGATGGAATGCACCCGTGATCTTTGGAAGGGCCACGTTAAACCCCCCTACCACCACCACCTGTAAGACTGTAAGGGGACGGGTGTAGTGCGTGCGTTTGATCTGAGGGTCTCCGGCCCCGCGCCGGTGTTGAGAGATACCCGGCTGGCAGGCCTCGTCCTCGTTTAATAACGCGCAGCGGGAAGAAGGGAACTGGCTCTCATAATTAGGGCCTAATTACCCGGCGGGTGTTGAGAGACGGATCGCAAAGAGACAAACTGCCTTTATCCACTCGCTCGGGGTCGGATTACTGGAGCTTCTTATCTCTCGCGTACAGAGGGACGCAATATTCCCTTGTTTCTTCGTTTTCGGACGCTAGATCTGGACACCGTCGTGCCCCGTCCGCCGTCAGGTGGCACAGCCGGCGGTGGAGCCCGACTTTATTATTATTATTTTTTTTAATAGACAGTTTAATTTCATTCATACCTTCATTTATTTTTATAAGATGTCTAATCCTGATGAGGGTTGCGGTGGGTCTGGATGCAAGGTGGTAACATCCTAGTAACCTCTTAGAAATGGTGCCAACCCATTACATGCCATCGTACACTCATCCGTTCACTCAGCCTGCCCACATTCGGCATGTTTCTGGTCAGAGGAAGCACGTGTCGAACCAGTGAAAGCGCATGAAGCTTTTTAGAGACAGTGAACGTAGTACATGGAACCCAAGGACTCCTGCGTTTAAGACCTCCTGACCTTCTGTTTCATCTGGGCAAGAACTGAGGAACTCGCTATGCTCTTGAGTATTCCTCTGCATCGCTGCAGTAGTGGGCTGGTGTGATTTATTCCAAACGGCGGTCAGTACCCAGCAGAACGTGGCGTGACGGTTCACCTGCGTCACGTTTGTAGTATTTTTTATAGTGGGCTTTGCTAGAGGCGCTTGAGTGGCATCTGTAAATTATGCTAGATTTGGGGTCCAGGGTTCGAATCTCTCTGTTGTGCATGGACATGATTGGCTAATGGCTTGGTGAAGTGGGTGGTGCACTTGATAGATAGAAATATGAGGGTTGCATGGCACCACCAGCCCACTAATGCAGAGATCCTGGGTTCGAATCGCAGCAGTACTATCAGCCGGTCAGTCGTTTACACAGACACGGTTGGCTATGTGCTTATCAGTGCGCTCTCAGTGCAGGTCCCAAGCCCGGAGGTTTAAATCTCAGCTCTGATCGACTGCTGCAATACGGGTAAAAAGAAGTGGTCCGTTCTGCTCACTCGGTCAGGAGGGAAGGTCTGCACCTTAGAGGCAGCGAAATACGATCGGGAATTAAATATGACCAAATTTGGAGGGAAATTGTGGGGAAATGCCCTAAAATAAACGGATTCTAATGGTCAGGCGTCCACATACTCTTGGTTATATAGTGTAGAATCTCAAGTAGGAATCCTGATCCTGAACTCGTATTGCGAGACGCCACTCGATGGGCTCTTCATCTGGTCCCCAATCTGCATTTGTTGTGTTTGCCAACAGAAACCAGCTTGTGCTGGTCTGGCAACAGGGCGTGAACTCAGGGCTTTATTAGGGAATCGAACAAGAACCCTTACTGGCACCTTTATTTTAAAACTATATCATCAAGCATCACATGACTTTATAGAGACCGGTTGAGAGTAACGGCTGGACAGGTGAGATACCTAAACGCTTGAATGTCGTCTGGTGGAATAGTTGATGCAGAAAACGCCTTCTTAGGTCAAGGATTCAACAAAGATTCCAGTGTTACAGGACGCCGTTTCTATATATCTGAGTCAAAGTGCCGAAATGGGTTCGATAAATATCGTCCCACTATTCCCAACTAGCTGTGTGTGTTTCTGATATTTTGTCCACCCCTGGAGCCCCTTGTCATGGGATTTGTTGGAGATCAGGGGGATTAGCTGATTGACACCGTTGGAATTGGTCCTGCATGTGGACTCGACTGACCTGTGACACGTTTTTGTTTTCCTCCCCTCGACAGGCCGCATTTTTCCGCCTCTCGCGCCTCTGTCTTGGCGCTGGTTCGTTTGTTTGCTTTGCGGCCTCTTCGCGTTCTCGGGAACAATCGGAGGGTTTTGGCTCTCTGGCTTGATTGACAGCTTGTCAGGAGCGTGTTTTGATAGCTCCGAGTTGTACGCGGTGTGTGTTCCGCAGTCCGGGTGTTGTCGTGCGTGTAGCCGCTAATCGCGGGCGCGTTGTTGTGCAAGCGCGGCGGCTGAAAGCGCTGACTATGGATTACCGAGGAGGAGTGAATGAGCGCTGATGATCGGCACGTCCGAAAAATACACAAGAACCCGTCGAGTGGCGTCTCGCAATACGGGTTCAGGATCAGGATTCCTACTTGAGCTTCTACACTATACAGCCAAAAGTATGTGGACGCCTGACCATGAGAATCCTTTTACTTTAATGCATTTCACTCCAAACTTATCGTATCCAATTCCCTGATAATATTTCACTGCCTCTATTGGTGCAGACCTTTCCTCCTGACCGTGGAGGGCCGTGACTAACACACGTGTGCAGTACGGACCACTTCTTTTCACCCGTATTGCGCACGGAGAGTCACGCAACCAGCTCATCTCGTTGTGCATCGATCAGCCAGCAGAGGTCGTAACTGCAGCAGTCAATCAGAGCTGAGATTTAAACTTCTGGGCTCGGGACCTGGACCGAGAGCGCACTGACGAGCACATACCCAATCACGTCTGTGTAGACGCCCGACCGGCTGATAGCACAGCTGCGATTCGGACCCAGGATCTCTGCATTAGTGGGCTGGTGGGATTTGCAGCTGTGTCACTCAAGTGCAACTCATCATTCATTCATTTATTGTGTATTTTACTACCGGTTTGTCCTGGTCAGGGTTGCAGTGGGTGTGATTCTTTGATTTTGAGTTCAGGGGATGTCGATTTACAAGGTACCACTGTATTTATTAACGCAAAAATAAAAACTAACATGATTTAATGACTTTATGAGCTGGATCTGGTTTGGTAGCTTCTCCTCCACCCTGATCTGTGTGTGAACGGCGTGATGTGTGTGTGTGTGTGTGTGAGAAGGGTTTCAGGTCTTTTCCAGCGTAGCAGAAGCTGCACAATGAGGGCACCTTAATCCAGCCTTAAACCCGGCCAAATCTGTGCTGTCATACACACGCTCATCTCACACACACACACACACACACCTCCACCGCCTCCACGCCCGGATCTGCTCCCCGGCAAATGGATGCTAAAAGCAACGCAAAAAAAACACCGAGACGAACTGAGACTCTTGCCAGCTTTTTTTTTTAGTTCTGATTGAGTACAGGAGAGGTGCCAGTGCAACTTCAAACAGCTCAAGTGTGGGCACAGCCGAAAGGAAAAAAGCAAACATGAGAAAGCTTTTTGTGTGGCAGCAGGCCGGGATCAGAACGGTGCACGATGCGGCGCGGTGAGCGCCTCACCTACAACGTCGAGGGATTTCATTACATCTCGGGCTCTCCCAACCCACCGAGTCCCCTAAATTGACTCCAGAGCCGCTGGGTGCTGATAGTCACGCCTTCTGATTTCAGACTGAACCCGCACGGGCGTGTAAGTGGGTAAAGCCGCACCCCGATCCAAAAACTGAAGCGGTGAAGGCGACTCGGGCTTCGCATGGGGGCCGAAAACATCCTGGACTAGAGATTTTGACGTGCGGACGTTGTATTGCATTCACACTTTCGGCATTTAGCAGACGCTTGTATCCAAAGCGACTTACAGTCTAAGCAACTGAGGGTTAAGGGCCTTGTTTAAGGGCCCAACAGTGGCAACGGTGGGGTTTGAACCAGCGACCTTCTGCTTACTTAATCCAGTACCTTACACTAGGCTACAACTGCACTTAAATCAATGATATAAAGGAAATTAGTGCAGCAACAGTTTAGGGAAGGTCCTTTCCTGTTCCAGTATGTGCACAAAGCGAGCTCTGTAAGGACATGAGGAAAAGCTCAGCTTAAATTCCCACAGACATATTTCCAAATCTTGTGAGAAGCCATCTCAGAAGAGCGGGGGCATCTGACAAGCTCACGGTCAGGTGTCCGAATACTTTTGGCTATATAGAGAACTATTTAGTACAGTTGGGCTGGTTTGGAATGCTGCTCCATCTTTTTAGCTCTGCTTTAAGGATGCCTAAACAGCCTAGCCAATGGGAGGTGCACTTGTCGGTGCGCTCTCAGTGCAGGTCCCGAGCCCGGATAGAAATAGGAGTGATGCACCTAAATATATACGGGAGCAGTAAAAAATGTAATCATGTTAGTTTTGTATTTATAAATACTTTTCTTTTACACAAATGCTTTTAAACGTACAGTGGAACCTGGATTTAACAGACTAAAAGCGATACAATATATATACGATACAATAAGGTCCACAAAAGTGCTAAACATGCACACATGATCAACAGTAATATAAACAATGGAAATAGAAATGTAAATATGTCATGTAAAAGCTGCAAATAAATATTAAACCTGGTGTTCAGTACTACTGGGGAGAAATTTAATTTACCCTGTGTGATGGAGGTGACGTGATGAGCACTTAACTTGCAAAAATGAAGCATAAAACACAGAGAAAAAGGCGAGAACAGAGCGAGCCTCCCGAGAAATTCAGGCTCAGGTAGCTTTAAACTTTTAACAACATTTGATGTGCATCCACGTGATAAACAAAAGTGACCCCCCCCCCCCCTTTGACCTGTACTTTGGTTTCCAGTATTTTGTCCAGGTCTGTAGGCGCCTTTCAGAGCGCCGGGCCCTTGATTAGGGCAGTAGGGGCAGGGCGCAGGTTTCGCTTGGCAGGTTAACATGCACAATTTAACCACTAACCTCCCGAAATGAGCTCCAGCCAAATAGCGTGGGCTCGGGTTTCAGCGGCGGGGCCAAGGGTGATGGAGAGAAAGACGCCGCGGCGAGGATCTTCATTAACTTTATCTCAGATCTGCCCTATATTGGGTGCCACTCAAGAAGAAAGCGGCCATTCTGTCTCGGCTCGGGTCTCTGATCTTTCTCTTTTTTTTTTACCTGTGTGCTGCATGCCAGCAGTTGTTTTTTTTTCCCGAGGAGAGGAGCAGATGTGCTGTTGTTTTTGACACACCGTTTCCGTCCGCGATGATGTTGTGATTGGCCGCGAAAGCCGCCGCTGGTTACGAGTGGAAGGGAAAAAAGTGGTTGAGGCCTGTTTACGGTAATTAAGCTGTCTCGCACCGTGATTCATGACACGTTGAGTAAGAGCTGTTATCACATCGAAGGAAAAAGAAAAGAATTCATGCACCTTTCTTCCTCCTCAAACACCCTGTGGCTTTATTTTTATTTACAGTTTTGTTCGCGGATCCCTCGGGCCCGTTCAAAACGCTTAAACGATTAGCAATCGGAACGACGTTTTCTCTCTAGCAAAGCAAATTGCTGCTCGTGTTTATTAAATAATACCATATCTAACGCCTTCTATCTCTCTCTCTCTTCTTGTTCTTTGTTTTTTTGTAAGCGTTTGGCTCCTAATGCAGCGATCCGAAGAGTTTTAGGGCCCGTGATGGCTCGTCCTCCCCCGGACCCCGTGTTCACACTGCGGGGGTCCTCGGCCTCCGTCAACACCCTCCACTTTGACTGCGCGGAGGCAGGGCGTCCTCTGCTGTACTCGGGGTGAGTGGGGTGTTTGTCAGGCTTCTTAGTACCGCCCACGTTTGCACCCACTATTTATTTATTGGAACCCGAGGACGTGTCGTCAACAGGGGGCGCTGCACAACATACAACAGTAGTAAACAGCGGTAATAAGCTGGCGGAGCGTGTAGATTACCTGTGGGGATTTGTGCTGCTCGTACTGATGTTTGTTTTGATTCAGAAACAAGCACTGATCAACTATTGGTGATGAGGAGATGTTCTAGTTCCTCTACAGCCTGACACGCCCACGGATCTCGTCACGGTTCCTGCTGAAGAACCTGCTGTTGTTTGGTTCTTGCTGGGAATGAACGTTCCTGAATCAGAACCGATTTATTTCTGGTTAAAATTCGCTATATTCCGCCATATATCCAAGGGCGTGTCGGGTTGTAGAGAAACGAGAACGTTTTCTCATCACCAATAATTGATCTGTGCTTGGTTTATAGATCAAGACAAACCTCTGTAACATCAGCACAAATCCCCACAGGTAATCTACACTGTTTACTACTGTTGTACATTGTGCAGCGCCCTCCGTTAATGTCGCATTAAACTTTGCACCAATAGGACTGTTCTCCTGGTTCACGAAGCGAGGCCCATAAATCCTGCACAGATCCCTGAGCTTAACCCCACTGAACATTACAATGAACTGGAATGCAAACAAAACCTAAAATTCGTGTAAAATTAGACCCTGACCACACAGATGCTGAAAACCTTCACCGAGACGTCACATTAGAGCAGGGGTTTTCAACCTTTTTGGACATGCCAACCGCGAACTTGCCCCCCCTCCCCCCCACTTGTGCCACGCCCCCTCCCCTTCGTCAACCACCGCCCAGAAATCATTGACAAAGCTTCTGACAAGCTAAAAGAATGTAATTAATGTTGTGCACATCATACATATGATGCAATTTTGCTGATTGAAAATATTACTTTACAAAGATAATACAGTCCGACCCCATCTGAGCCGATTCTATCAGCACGTTATATAAACTCGTGGTTCACTTTGGTAAATCATAAGCGGTTCTTGCTTTTTGATGTAGATGAGAGCAGAAAACGTTACTTCACAGAGTCAAGCATAGACAAAAGTTCATCAATTACTAAGTTGGTTAGTTCGGGATCATCTGCTCTGACTGACAGAAAACGTTTAGCTCCACGGGCAGAACGACTCTGACTCTGTGGTAATACTCAGTATAATTAAACCTGAGCTTTTTAAGGTAAGCGAGTCACACAAAATGTTCTGTAGTAGTTGGTGTTTATTTAGAACCGCAACATTCATTATAACAGTAAACACGGAGAGATGACTGAGAAAAGAAACTTACGCTGCACTTAAAATGAATCGACTCCCGAGTCACTTATAATCGATACTGTGAACAGAGCGTCTCTCTTAAAGACACAAACACGTCCTGTAACAGCGGTCGTCGCTTTTGTCACCGGCTTATCTTCACTGATAGCTCTATTTTTAAGGTTTTTTTCAGACGGAACTGAATAATTAATTGCTTTAGTTTTAGAAGTAAAAAAATCTCGTAATGCCACTCCCCCGGTCAGGCACTCGCGCCCCCCCAGACAAGTACTCGGGGGCGCGCCCCACAGGTTGAAGACCCCTGCATTAGAGAAGCATCTCACATTTATATTGATTTTAAAATGGGACGTCCAGCGAGCGCATACTTGCGTCTGTAAACACCGCACGTCCCATCCTTGTTTTGTATTTTTGATAAATATTTCAAGGTTTTGTTTCTGATTGTGTATTTTTTTTGTGCTGCAGATCAGAAACCGGTCTGGTTCACGTGTGGAACCTGAACACTCGGCGAACAGAGCGGGTTTTAGACGGTCACGCTGGATCTTCAGTGCTCTGGGTCAGAACCGTCTGCTCCACCAACACCCTCCTCAGGTAGAACAGTAGTTAGTACCAGCGGTACAGAACACTGATACCATTATGGGCGGCTCGTCCACATACCTTTGGCATTATATCGTACATGATGGTTCAGAATAAACACATGCAGCAGCCTGAGGTGATCTGACTTTCTCTTTGATGGTGTGTGTTCAGTCAGGGCCGGGACATGCGAGTGTGTGTGTGGGATCTGAACCAGGGGCGCGGCGCGGTAACACACTCCGTCCACACGGGGAGCGTCGGCTTCTGCCGGTGTTCCCTCCTGGAGGAGGATGGAGGGAGAGCGCTGCTCGCACTTCCTGCCGAAAACATGGAGGGGGTAAGAGTGAACCGTCAGTCCGCAATGGACGTGTCCCAATTCACGCTCACTATAAAATCTACATAAACCTCTCACCTGTATCAGTTCACCGTGGATGTGTCCCAATCCACTCACACTGTTCACCACATAGTCTACATAAACATTTTAAACATTTTACCTATATAAGTCTGCTGTGGACGTGTCCCAATTTACACTCTCACTAAGTAGTCTACTTAAACACCTCGGTCCACTGTGGACGTGTCCCAATCCACACTCACTATATTATCTACAGAACCACCTCACCTGTATCAGTCCTCAGTGGACGTGTCCCAATCCACACACTCATATAATCTACAGAACTGTGGACGTGTCCCAATCCACACTCATTATATTATCTACAGAAACACCTCACCTGTATCAGTCCTCAGTGGACGTGTTCCAATTCACACTCACTGTACACTATGTAGGTTACATAAACATTATAAACACCTCACCTGTATCAGTCCACTGTGGACGTGTCCCAAACCTCTCACACTGTTCACTACATAGTCTACTTAAACTATTCTCTATATTGTCTACTTAATCATTTCAGTCCACTGTGGACTACATTGTGCTTCGTATGTTCTGTATGTATTCATGAGTGACAGGTGTGACCTGCGGACAGGCCAGGCTAGCACCTGCGCTCCATTACTACATAGCTACTCTGTGTCTTGCTGCACCACACGCGTTCTGTAGGTACTGTTCCATAAATTATCGTTTTCTCTCACTGCTGATTGAAAGTATCAGCTGCGGTACGGCTTTACGTCGTGTGTGAAACCTGATGCACGAGCACCTGGATAATCACACACACACACACACACACACACACACACAGCAACAATAGACCAATGACTTTTGGTAATGTGGGGAGACGGAACTAGAAACAATACTGCGAGGCACGGTGGGTCACCGGAGGGCCTAGGGCCAGACAGCAGTGCCAGTCGTGTGCTGTACCGTCTACGGCTTTCATGTCTGAAGAGAGAGAGAGACAGAAGTGTGTAGAACTGAAAGGGAAAGGTGTTCGAACAATAACGGGCTGTGATTCTGCCTCAGGTACAAACCAGGAGCGATTACCTTAAACAATCACAACCGTGATGTTGAAATTATATCTAATATGGGTTGGTGACCGCTGACCTAGACAACTGCGTCGTATGAGAGCACAAGAAGCCTTGGAGAACAATTATAAGGAGTGTCCACATACTTTAGGCCAATTTAGTGCCGCCAGCATTCAGGCTCCTTAATTAGTCAGGGTAAAACAACGTAATGATCGTCATGAAGGCAGCTTGTTGATCTGAAAGGTCGATTTATCCTCCCCGTCTCTGTACCGACCTTCCCTCTCTCCCTTTCACCCCATCGGGTCTCCCTATTAACCCTCGATCTGTCTCCTTCTCCCCCCTCGTTCCTCCCTCCGCCTCTCTCACCTGAGGGGATGAGCCGGGCTCTTAAAGCTCGCTTTGTTTGGACATCGGAGGTAAACTCGCGCTCCAGATGTGGCTCAGCGCTAAAATACGAATTGGCTTTAAACTAAGAGTGGTTTAATTCGGCCTTAACGAGGATGTATCGCGCCCATCGCTGCCTCGACCGCAATCAGTTTCAGACCCCGAGCGCCGGCCTGGATCCCTCAGTCACGCTGTCAGGAGGGTTGGTGCTTCTAATCAGGGTGTGTATCTGTAGATGGAGGGAGATTTTTCAGACAAGGAGCCTAAAGCTGTGCTGTGTGAGAAGCGTTATGCGAATCTGCATCAGTGTGGAATAAGCGTCAGATCCAGGGTTACAGCTCCACGTGTATCTGTGTTTATCTGGATTCTCCTCCCTGTTTCACTTTTAAACTTGTGTTACGGCTCCAGCTTCTGAGAAATGCTGAGAATCAGAATCGGCTTCTCCCAGAGTCTAAAACGCTTCTGGTTGAAAATAAAGCTTAACGTGGTTTAATGTAGTAAAAGAAGGAGACAGGAGCACTAAACTTCTCTTCATTATTACTGCTCATAAGTTCCTCCACTAATCACATTCCTCACTCGCTGTTTTACTACAGTAAGTCACGCTGAGTTTTGTTGCTTTTACTGCATTGTATCAAACAGTTCGTTTCATTGGAGGAGCTTTGAAAAGGTCAGCGCCACGGCAGGCGCCAAAACCACAAGCCCAACACGCCACAATCCATAGGAAACAACAGCACAGCCTACGCAAAACAGGTTTTGCCGCTTCTCGTGTGAATGCGCCCTTAATGACATGGTAGGAACTGTAAAGCCAACAGTGTAGCAACTAACACGCCGTAAAATGCCACGCTGGTCACGCGACTGTAAAAGAAAAGTATTTTTCCCCCGCGGTTGTGCCGCTGACGTGAAAACGTGTTTGTAAGATGAATCTAAAAATCAAAAACTTCAATCTCTTTCTCACAAAAGTATTCAGACCCCTTGCTGGAGCACGCTACTTTGTGCTCTGGTGCACCCTGTTTGCTTAAATGATCCCTGAGACGTGTCTAGACGTCTAGAACTCAATCGGTGTCGCCTCTTGTAATCCAAATTGATGGGAAATTCACGCTCACCGCACCATGAGTACCGTCATGAGTTCCACGGCGAGGTTCTGCCATGACGAGTGGGATAAACTGCCCAAACCCAGGTAAAGGGAGCCTTGAATAGAGGGTCTGAATACTTTCGTGAATGAGCGATGTGGTGAGCTGGTGTGGTGTAAAGATAAGACTCACCAAGTAGGGGGGGTTGAAACCCGGGCTGGGCTCACTAATACAGAAGGCGCATGGTAAAACATGAACCTATTAGTTGGGTGTCCGAGGGATGGAAAGACCTACTGGTAGTCGCCACCTCGCCCTGCAACAGCGACACCTACAGTCTGGTCAGGGAACTGGCACACTTAAAAAAAACCCAAAAAAAAACGGCTACTATGAAAATGGCGAGAAAATGTAAAAATGTACCACACGAGTCCCTACAGCCTTTGTGCTTTGTGGCACACTCTACCAGCTGCGCCAGCGTGCCGCCCGTGCGCCAGCCAATCACTGTCAACGTACTTTTATTTATTTATTTTGTTTTTCCCCCCTTTTTTCTGTAGATAAAGGTGATGGAGTTGACCTCTCATACAGAAATCTGTTCTTTGATCCCGGAGACCAAACACGGGATGCTGATGTGCATGAAGATGTGGCAGGTAAGATCACACACACTCGCTGACCACTTTATTAGGAACGTCCTGCTAATACTTCGCTCCAGGCGTGAGATTGAGATTTTTAGTGTGTCCTTATACAAGAGTCCGGTTGGGATGAGCCTGTGCCTTTAGGTTCTGTGTGTGTGGGGTAAATTTTTGCTGCTCAACAAAGCCTTTCCAGCGGCGTATCGGCATGAACGGTTCACGTGACGGTTGTAGAGCGGAATTTACAAACGTTCTGCAGGTTTGACTGACAAATTTTTTAGCTTATCGCTTCAAATCCTGTTGAAACGAATGTCAAGCGGCACAGCTAATGATACGCTAATGGACGAAAGTATTGGGACACCCCGTCTAATTGTTGAATTTACGTGTTTTGACCACAGGTGAAACGATATGCTCACAACTTTGCAGCAACGTTTTAGGGAAGGCCCTTTCCTCTCCCAGCATGTCTATAAACACAGGCTATTAAACACATTCTTCTGTGTTCTTACCAAACGATGCTGGATGTATTTAGTGCGTTCTGGTGTCTGGTGCGCCGCATAATTTACGATCGTTTCTACTCCAGTAGTCGCAGTGTTTGGAATCCCGACCGTTCATCATCGTACCTTCGTCATCTTTTCGCGGCCGAGCGCGCGTCCAGCTCCTCCTGTTCATGCTTAATTAGCACCTCTGATGATATTAATGGCTTTTCCAGCCCGGCGTGTGGCGTACGAGCGGGTGCTGTTGTTTTTGGAAGGTGCAGCTCGCTCGTGTCTCCTTTATTACACGTGTGTTTGGTTAATCGTGTCATTAGTGGGATTATCTTCATTTAATGAAGTATTTATTTATTAGGATTTGAAGGTGTTGTTTTCACTTCGGTTCTGTTCATGACGGGACAGGTAGTTACAGGTTACCCATGATTCATCAGTGGACTGTGGGAGGAAACCGGAGCTCCCAGAAGAAACCCACACAGACACAGGGAGAACATGCTCCACACAGAAAGGACCTGGACTGCTCCACCTGGGAATCGAACCCAGGACCAGAAACCCTCGTTGAGCAGCCAAGGGCGACGGTAGCAAGGAAAAACTCCCTTAAAATTATAGGAAGAAACCTTAAACCAGACCATAATAATCATAATACTAATAATGCTAATATTAATAATAATAATAATAATAATGATAATTAATGATAATAATAATAAGAATAATGATGATGATAATAACGATAATCATTATAATAATAAGGCTAATAATAACGATAATAAGAATGATAATATTAATAATAATAATAATAATAATTAATGATAATAATAATATTAATAATTATAATAATAATAATGATAATAATAATGATGATAATAATAATATTAATAATAATAATGACAATAATAATCATAAGATAATAATAATGATAATAATGATAATTATTATTATATTAATATTAATATTAATAATAATAATATTGATATTAATAATTATAATGTTAATATTAATAATTATAATGACAATAATAATAATAATGAAAATGATTGATAATAATAATAATGACAATAATAATGATAATTATAATAATAATGATAATAATAATAGTAATAATAATGATGATAATAATATTAATAATAATAATATTAATAATAATAATAATAATATTGATATTAATAATTATAATGTTAATATTAATAATTATAATGACAATAATAATAATGATGATAATAATGATAATTAATAATAATTATAATAATAATTATAATAATAATTATAATAATAATAGAGTAAATAAATTAAAACAATTTAAAATGACGTAATATCAACAGGTGATTGTAATCATGAGCAAAAATGGACTCAAATCTAATGTATTTTCCATACTGTCCCAACTATTTCTGATTCGGGGTTGTAGTAGAAGGGGCGTCCCAATACTTTTGTCCATGTAGTGTATGTAATCATGTGAAATCTTAACTAACTTGGCGTATTTGAGTGGGGCTGAATTGTTTCGCTCCACTTTTTCAATGCTGATGATCCAGTTCAAGGTCAAATTTTTTTCGTTATAATAAAACGTAGCGCAGAACGGTCTGGATATGACGTTTATTTGAGCACATACGGCGTATTAAAATCAGACAGACACCGAAGCCTTTTTGAGTCACATCTGCATCTTCGCGTTCCTCGTTCCTCCACTACTTTCTCTGCCGCAGCTGCTCGCGATGATGAATCTTTTCCTCGGACCCGCGCCGTAATCCCAGTCAGGAGCTCCGGCTCGGGCCCGGCCACGGGACAGATAATGAATTGGACGTCCACCCGGGGTTCCTGGACCTCTGAACCGTGGCATCATCCATCAGGGAGCTCCCACACTTGGCTGAAGTGGCGGGGCCAGAGGGCACCAGACGCGAACACTTAACCACCGTCCGCGAGGCTCTCGCGCTGATTTGCACTTGTTTCGTTTTTTATGCCGCGCCCACGAGGGACGTGTTTATACCCCACCGCCGATTCTGTCTATAATTTGTTTGGCCGCGACTGGAAAGAAAAAATGAAACGTACCGTCGCCGGAGAGGACGACCTTTCAGTGAGCGAGGAAATGAATCCCCACGTTTGGTTTGTGCACATATGGAAGGGATTTCTCAATGCCAGCGCCGCTGACGGTGGGTACACCACTACTGACTGATGATGAAGCGGAGCGTCCTCTGATTCGGAGGGAAGAAACAAAACGAGGACTCCTGAACTCGGACTGCTTAAAGTTCAGAGCTAAAAGTTTACATACCATTTAAAGAAATATGAATTACATGCCGGTCTTTGAGATTTCTGCTGGTTTTTATTTTTTATTTTTTTTAGGGGGGTATTTTTGTTCCCCTTCCTCAAAACCAGAACACTTGATTGAACTTTACCGGCTCTGCCAAGTAGATTGATCAGAGAGAGATTGAACCAAATTTGTCCGAGAGGTGTGTTGGTCTGTTTAATATACACTGATCAGCCATAACATTAAAACCACCTCCTTGTTTCTACACTCACTGTCCATGTTATCAGCTCCATTTACCATATAGAAGCACTTTGTAGTTCTACAATTACTGACTGTACTCCATCTGTTTCTCTGCATGCTTTTTAACCTCCTTTCACCCTGTTCTTCAATGGTCAGGACCCCCACAGGACCACCACAGAGCAGGTATTATTTAGGTGGTGGATGATTCTCAGCACTGCAGTGACACTGACATGGTGGTGGTGTGTTAGTGTGTGTTGTGCTGGTATGAGTGGATCAGACACAGCAGCGCTGCTGGAGGTTTTAAATACCGTGTCCACTCACTGTCCACTCTATTAGACACTCCTACCTAGTCGGTCCACCTTGTAGATGTAAAGTCAGAGACGATCGCTCATCTATTGCTGCTGTTGGAGTCGGTCATCTTCTAGACCACAGGACGCTGCCGGCTGGATATTTTTGGTTGGTGGACTATTCTCAGTCCAGCAGTGACAGTGAGGTGTTTAAAAACTCCAGCAGCGCTGCTGTGTCTGATCCACTCATACCAGCACAACACACACTAACACACCACCACCATGTCAGTGTCACTGCAGTGCCGAGAATCATCCACCACCTAAATAATACCTGCTCTGTGGGGGTCCCACAGACACACTCCAAAAGTTAATTTAATGTAAATGCCCAAAAACACGCCAGCCGACTACTACTGAGATCCAAGGTTCGAATCTCATTGCTATTGGCCGGTCGAGTGTACAGTCACTCACACACCACGATGTAACTAAGCAGAAATAGTTCGGACCTCATCGATGACACTATTTCTTTCTTCAGGCCGACTCCGGTCCTCTGCTGTGTGCCGGTTATGAAGACGGCTCCCTGGTGATTTGGGACGTGTCCCAGAGACGTCCTCTAAGCAGTCTGAAGGTCCATCCCGAACCGGTCATGTGTCTGGACTTTGACGTGGGCAGGCAGAAAGGCGTCTCGGGTTCCTCGGAGAACATCCTCAGCGCCTGGACCCTGGACGGGCAACAGAACCTTCAGGTTTGTGTCGGCATCGTACACACACTCGTCTTCAGCCCCGCGTGGGAGCAATCGCACACCGACCGTGATCGTGGTAATGAGGGGTCAAGTTTCTGATCAGAAACGTTCTTCTCTTACACTACTTTGTGTGTTTTTTGGTTCAAGTATAGACCTGAGACGGATATGTGCCCTGTCCAGTGTACCCCTGCCTCGCCCCTGGTGACACTGGGCACACTGTGACCCTGACCAAGATAAAGCGGTCCATAATAATGACATGAAATAATTCCAGATGTTGAGTCGCCAAGCTACCAGCATTTATTCGTTCAGTCATTCAGTCAGGGTCTGCTTCATCACCACTTTATCCTGGTCAGGGTCACGGTGGGTACAATTCACTGGGCGAAAGATAGGACGCACCCCGGACAGACACACACACGACTTTTAACTTGTTGGAGGAAACCCACAGAGACGTGTGGAGAACATGCAAACTCCACACACAAAGGACTCGAACCCAGGACCTTCTTGCTGTGAGGCGACCGTGCTACCCACCGAGTGTCGTTCATAAATGGGCGCTCGGGTGGTGCGGCGGTAAAGTACGCAAGGCCACTACTTCTAAGATCTGGGAATCCGGGGTTGGAATCTCAGAGGTGCTATCAGCTGGTCAGGCGTCTGCTTGAATACGATTGGCTAGTATTAAGGAGGCCAGAAACAGGCTAATGTCCAGGGTGGGTTGGCAGAGACAGACGAGATTTTGGGTCCCAGGCCCAGGTAGAAATATATAGGGTGGAATCAGGGCAGCTGTAGCCTAGTGGTTAAGGTACTGGACTAGTAATCTAAAGGTCGCTGGTTTAATCCCCATCGTTGCCATCTTTGGACCCTTGAGCAAGGCCCTTAACCCCCAGACAATAGGCAATATACACTGATCAGCTATAACATTAAAACCACCACCTTGTTTCTACACTCACTGTCCATTTTATCAGCTCCACTTACCATATAGAAGCACTTTGTAGTTCTACAATTACTGACTGTAGTCCATCTGTTCCTCTTCACACTTTTTTAACCTGCTTTCATGCTGTTCTTCAATGGTCAGGACCACTACAGTGCAGGTATTATTTAGGTGGTGGATCATTCTCAGCACTGCAGTGACACTGACATGGTGGTGGTGTGTTAGTGTGTGTTGTGCTGGTATGAGTGGATCAGACACAGCAGCGCTGCTGGAGTTTTGAAATACCATGTCCACTCACTGTCCACTCGATTAGACACTCCTACTTAGTGGGTCCACCTTGTAGATGTAAAGTCAGAGACGATCGCTCATCTATTGCTGCTGTTTGAGTCGGTCATCTTCTAGACCTTCATCAGTGGTCTCAGGACGCTGCCCACGGGGCGCTGTTGGCTGGATATTTTTGATTGGTGGAGTATTCTCA
Organism: Trichomycterus rosablanca; assembly: GCF_030014385.1. Classification (NCBI taxonomy): domain Eukaryota; kingdom Metazoa; phylum Chordata; class Actinopteri; order Siluriformes; family Trichomycteridae; genus Trichomycterus; species Trichomycterus rosablanca. Next base: position 1,741,575 of record NC_086008.1, read on the forward strand.
GTCCAGCAGTGACAGTGAGGTGTTTAAAAACTCCAGCAGCGCTGCTGTGTCTGATGCACTCATACCAGCACAACACACACTAACACACCACCACCATGTCAGTGTCACTGCAGTGCTGAGAATCATCCACCACCTAAATAATACCTGCTCTGTGGAGGTCTTGTGGGGGTCCTGACCATTGAAGAACAGCATGAAAGGGGGTAACAAAGCATGTAGAGAAACAGATGGACTACAGTCAGTAATTGTAGAACTACAAAGTGCTTCTATATGGTAGGTGGAGCTGATAGTGAGTGTAGAAACAAGGAGGTGGTTTTAATGTTATGGCTGATCGGTATACTGTAACTAATTTAAGTCATTTTGGATAAAAAAAATTGACCTGTTTTTAAAAGAAGTCAGACTCTCAACTTGTCGACTTCTCCTCAAGTTGTTGTTCTTTCCAGCGTCTTTTACCCATGAGCGCACGGCTTAGAAATATTCGCAAACCCTTCGCTGTGAGCACAGAACCCATCGACCATGATGCTGCGAAAGTGCTTCTGTAATGTCTCTCAGAATAGAGCTGTATGGGAGGTTCGGTTTACTTTCACACACTGCGAGGCTGTGTGTGTGTGTGTGTGTGTGTGTGTGTGTGTGTGTGTGTGTGTGTGATGGGGCGGTTTGATTTAAAAGGTGATTCTTGGACGCGAGCACGGCGGGAGCTGGGAAAAAGAGTCAGCCGGGACTTTTAAATTACGGCGAAGTGCAGCACAGTGTGACGCCCAGACGGCCGGCCAGAACTCTTCCCACAGATGTGTTTTTGTGTGGCGCTAGCGCCCAGTTATCCGACGGCTGGCTGCCTCTCTCTCCTCCTCGTTCTCTTTTTACCTCTCTTGCTGCGCACCTCACCTACTCTCGTTTCTCCTTCTGTTTCGAGCTGCGCCCTTGTCCGTCCGGCGCTCTCTTTACCCCCTGCAGGTAAACGAGCCGCGAGAGGCGATAAAAGCATCAAACCGGGACGGCGCGGCGCGGGCTGCAAACCAAATCCTAAACGCAGCAGCAATAAGAAGCAGCGGCGGTTCCCGGCGGGAAGCACCAATAAAGACGAAATGAGGCGAATTAGGAACCTTTTTTGTCCAGTTTTCAGCTTTGCTTTCCGTGCAGAGGCAAATGTTTGCATACCCGTACACCAGGTTTGGGATTTCAGTGATTTCTGCAACTGTTCTGCACCAGCATGGTTTTAAGGAGGGACCCAAAATCACATATTAGCATATAACCAGTGCAGAGCAATTTGAAATGGCGTGAGAGATAAAAATACCAAAAGAAATACAAATAAAACAGAATGAGAATCTCAGCTGCTCAATCCACCACTGTGTGACGGCTCAAGTTCTGAAAAACAAACTAATAAGAGAGGAGCTCAGTACAAAAAACGGCAACTATTCACCAACTGGTGCATTCCATGTCTAGTGGAACCATTCGTGGAGTCTGCTTAAAGAGGGGTCCCGAAAAAAAGGAGTTCCAGCATAAAACGTTCACATGTAATAAGTTCGTGCTGTGATAAAATGTGACGATGAACTTTATATATGAGAGATTGATCTGAATTCATCGTATTTTACACATTTTTCTATTCTTCTCCGCCTAGAAGTGTGGAAATCTAGTTTTGATTGAAGCCAGAACTCTCTCTCTGTCTGTCTGTCTGTGTGTGTGTGTGTGTGTGTGTGTGTGTGTGTGTGTGTGTGTGTGTGTGTGTGTGTGTGTGTGTTGTCAGGACTGTTTGATTGACTGGAAAGCTGCTCTTATCAGAGACTGATAAAGAGTAATCTGACTTTTGGCCAATACACACTCCCTGTAGTCTTTAATGTCTAAAATAGTGTGTGTGTGTGTGTGTGTGTGTGTGTGTGTGTGTGTGTGTGTGTGTGTGTGTGTGTGTGAGAGAGAGAGAGAGAGAGAGACACAGGGTTAAGTAAGAGTGATTGCACATGAGTATCACATTGCCTGTGTGCATGAATAAATGCAGGGATTTGTGACTGTGAGCATGTGTGCATGTATGTGTGAGCGCATTACTGTGTGTGTGTGTGTGAGTGTGAGTGTAAAGCTAGATTTTTAGAAGGCTTGTAATGCAATGAAAGCTGTGTGATGTGATGAGGGGTGTGTGATGTCATGAGCGCTGTGTGATGTCATGAGCGCTGTGTGATGTCATAGGGGGTGTCTGGTGTAATGAAGGGCTGTGTGATGTGATGAGGGGTGTGTGATGAGCTGATGAGGGGTGTGTGATGTGATGAAGGGTGTGTGATGTGATGAGGGGTGTACGATGTGATGAGGGGTGTCTAATGTTATGAGCGCTGTGTGATGTCATGAGTGCTGTGTGATGTCATAGGTGTAATGAAGGGCTGTGTGATGTGATGAGGGCTGTGCTGTGTGATGAGGGCTATGTGATGTGTGATGAGGGCTATGTGATGTGATGAGCTGTTGAGGGGTGTGTGATGTGATGAGTGGTGTGTGATGTAATCAGGGGTGTGTCATGTGATGAGGGGTGTACGATGTGATGAGGGCTATGTGATGTGATAAGCGCTCCACTATGTGATGAGCTGATGAGGGCTGTGATGTGATGAATGGTCTGCGATGTGATGAGGAGTGTGTGTGATGTAATAAAGAGGTGTGTGATGTGTTGAGGGATGTGTGATATCATAAGAACCGTGTAATGTCATGAGGGCTGTGACGTGCGATGTAATAAGAGCGGCGGCATGTGATGTCATGAGGGCTGTGTGTGATGAAATAAGCGCTGCACTGTGTGATGTCATGAGGGCTGTGTGATGTGATGACTTGATGAGGGGTGTGTGATGTCATGAGGGGTGAATGCAATGCCCCACCCCCATGGATGGACATGCTGCCTTCCGTCAAACTGCTGATGAGTCGATTCAGTGTGTCGGTGTGAAATCATCCAGCTGTGCTTCAACCACCACATCTGTACAAGAATTCACTTTATTGTGTGTGTGTGTGTGTGTGTGTGTGTGTGTGTGTGTGTGTCAGTGTTGACTGATGCTTTTCATGCTCTATCTAGAGGTTCTGAGCCCAAAACTGTAAAATCTTGCCCCCCTCCCCTACAACTTGTGGCAAGTGGTAGATCAGTGGTTAAGGTGCTGACCCAGTAATCTGAGCTTTGCCATACAAGCTACACAGCCAGACTGCCACTGTTGGTCCCCTGAGCAAGGTCCTTCAAATCTGTTGCCCTGTAATGGGTCACAATTGTTGCATCTGCCAAGTTTAAATGTGTAAAGTCACACACTACTTTGCATCAGCCTGTCCCACCTTCCCTCCCTCAGACAACACCAGGCCTGTCGCACCTCTTGAGAGCTTGTATGTGGGACTATTGACATGTTTCATCTGAGCATAAAATAACAGCTTGGGTTTTATTTCCTGATCTTGGAAAGAGACCACTGTTCCGTGCATGATTTAATAAGTAGTGTCAAACTAGCTCCGTTTATCTGTGTTTACGGGCACAGAGAAGTCACCAGCTGTGGTCAACCATAAGCAGTAAGAACTCCTGGGTGGGAACGCGCCCCCTGGTGGCTGAGGTGTCAGGAGCTTCCTGAGAGAAGAGGGATGGTTGGAAAGGTGGGAAGAGAGAGATAAAGACGTTTAATCTGCCTGTATAAACACACGTGAGGTTTTTTTATTTGAATTGATTCCTTTGTGATGGTTTTCTCGTCCCGGTTTGGTCCGTTAATGAACTGGACGTCTCTGCCTGGCACAGACGTCGGAAAGCAAAACAAACACGGATCGGCGCGTTAACCCATCATTATCAACGCGCTAATTCGGTCCAGATGAGCCTTCCAGAGCCCGGGTTACCAGCTTCAGTCTCTCGCTCTCTCTCGCTCCTCCGGGCGGGAGAAAGTTAATCCTCCTGTCCTGTAATCACCGTCCTGATTGTTTCCTGTTAATGCAGCGAAATTTCCTAATGGAGCTCGGATTTCTTCACCCGATTCCACCAGCGTGGGACGTGGCGACACGTAAAATCAATTTATGAACGTTTGTATGAATCGATAAGCTAAGTCGCACCCACGGTCGTCACCGTATCCTCTAACCAACCGTCCACCCCCTTCCAACTTGCACCACCTAGACCCTGACCGAGGAGAGCCACAGACTAACACGCGCCGCCTCGGACGAGCGTGCGTTCGCTGTCCGCTTCTGTCCGCCTGCCTTAGCTGGAGTCTCACGGAGAGCCGCGCTGTGCTTCTGGAACTCCGTTGACCTTCCTTCCTCCCTCCCTCAGACACAGCCATCTGTGCCTGTAAGATGCCTGACCAGGTCGATGGCACTGCTGAGATGAGAACTCACAACTTGATTAGAACGGCTGCGGCTCAGTCTATCGGCTGCAGTCAGAATAGCCCTATTTTTAATACACAATATGGACAAAAGTATTTGGACGCCCCTCTAATTTTTCTATTGATGTGTTTCAATCACGTAAAAAGTAACGACACGCTTCCGACTTTGCAGCAACAGTTTAGGGAAGGTCCTTTCCTGTGCACAAAGCAAGAAACTCCAGTGTCTTCAGCCCCACTCAACAAATCTGGGATGAACCGGAACACCAACTTGATCAATCAGTGCCCAGCCGTACAAATGCTGTCGTATTTTGACCGAATGGGCACAAATTCCCACACACACACAGCTCAGATGACATAGAGGTCACTCTATCCTAATACCGTCTCTTTTTGAAATGGAAACGCTCACGATCAGGTGTCCCAATACTTTTGGCCATATAATGTTTGTGAATTTCTCTACGTTTGCACTCCTAAATGATTCAAATCAAACTGCACGCCGACTGCACGGGTTGTCGTGTTCCAGAAGCCGCTATCTGCGCTCATTGGAACCCGCGGCGCATCGGACTGATGTCGGCCAGCGTTCCCGCTCCGCCGGAGCGCGGGTGCCGGTGCATTCCTCTGTGATCCGGCTGTGGGAATTACCTGCCTGCTTTATATCTTCCACATGCGCGCCCGACTGGCTCTGATTTTGCGAGCGGCAGCACGAGCACGCTGACGAATCCTTCACTGTCTCCCGACACTGCCGACCCCATCCGTCTGTCCGGACCGTGCTTATGAAGTCGATTTTACGCTCTTCCGTTTGATTCCTGCATTGGGACCAGATGCTTCTCACGGACACACACACACACACACACACACACACACACACACACACGTGAGTAATGTGAGTACAAGTGCATCCGTGCACGCAAACATGGACACACTGATACACACAGTTCAGGTCCAAACACACTTTTTTATATAATATTATTATAATATTTATAATATTTGATTGCCAGCAATAAGCCAAAACATTAGGACCACCCCCAAATGCGTGTTTACATTCACCGTGTTAAGTGGACGTTTTATCCAAGGCGAGACACAGTTGTGACCTTATACAACTACAATCCAAGCACATGAGGCTTAAGGGCCTTGTTTAAGGGCCCAAGGGTGGCAACCTGGGAACCAGAGATCTTCCAATGACCAGTTAGCCTAGCCCTTTTCAGCTAGAACAGCAGCCACTCTTCTGAGAAGGCTTTTCACAAGATTTTGGAGTATGTCTGTGTATGGGATTTTATGCCCATTTGTAAGGCTGGGCGCTGATGATCAGTTGATGTTCCGGTTCATTCCAGGACTGCTGAGTGGGGCGGAGGTCAGGGATCTGTCTTGGTGTGAGGGTGAGGGATCTACTAGATAGATCACGTGTTAAACTCAGCAGATCTTATCAGAATAAAGAGCTGAGGAACTTTGATAAGAACCAAATTGTCATGGCCGGACGATAGGTAAGAGGTGAGTGCCAAGGAGGGACAAGCCACCAACTGCCGAAGGATTGTTGGGCAGCCAAGACTTATGATCCCAATGACTTCTGGTCCAGACCAACAGAAGATCTGCTGTGGATCAAACTGCGGATCATTTTAATCCAGGTGATGAGGTCAGTGTGTCAAAACTGTCCATGTTAACTCATGTTCACCGTCCAAAGTACCCACAATAGGCACGCAGACATGGGAGCTGGACATTGGCGCAATGGAAGGTCTGATCTTGTTTTCTCGAAGAGATGCTCCAGGACTGGCACTGATGGACAGTCCATCTCGCCACTTACTGTCCAGGTGTTGAGGGACCAGACCTCACTGATGTTGGATGAGACCTTCTGGCTCACAGTCTTCAATTCCCAGGTGGAGCAACCCGGGTCCTGTGTGAAGTTTGCATGTTCTCCCTGTGTCTGTTTCCTCCGGGCACTCTGGTTTTCTCCTACAGTCCAAAGACATGCAAGAACTGGAGATACAAAATTGTCCATGACTGAAGAATTTGTAAGAACTAAAGTGTGTAAAACATGACGTTAAAATCCTAATAAATAAATAAATCCCTAAAGTGCTCGGTGGGGTTGAGGTGAGGGATCTGTGCAGGCCCAAATTGTTTACCTATGTTGCACAACTATTTTGGAACAGAAATTGACCTTCCCCAAACTGTTTCTAGATTTGTAAACACGCCTGGACACTGTAGATGGACTTTGGAGGGATGTGTTCCTCAGAGAAGATCTTCTACCAGTATGGTTGGTGTTCCGTATCTTCAGTGCAGATCCAGAGATCTGGCTTCCCCCGCCGATTCTTTCTGGAACCCGAAGCCCAGAAACTGGATCCGCCGCGCCCCCATCGCACATGTGCGGAGCATCCGGCGTGCGGCGAATAGATCCAGCGCAGATAATCATCTCGCTCTAATACTTTACAGGATGTCACTCCGCTGCCCATTATGGAGATTTATTCGGTCTCCGAGCCACCGTAGATCACAGCGGCCCCGGAGACGGCTAACGTTCAGCAGCCGGACCGCTCTGCTTCTTATTTATTGGGTCTCTGTGCCGCTGACCGGCCCTTACGATGAAAAACGTAACACTTCAAACGGCATCGGGCTCGCAGGCAACGTCCAGCTTTCATCGGGACGCCGTCGTCCAGCCGGTTTGTAGTGACGAGGATCGTTTAGACGAATCATCAGGCTTTGAACTGCAAAGCAAACAGTCGTGGGAGAAACGTTTTAATGTTTAGCAGCCGGTGAGTGAAGATCTGGGGTCGATTGGTGGCGCACGCCAGAGATGTTCACACGTCACAAAATACGAGTCTGAGTCGAGTCACGAGTCAATATAATCTACACAAAACATATATTATAAATGTAGCGCAGAAATAAAGAAATAATCTGTAAATTCAGATAAAAACAACAACAGATTAGCGAGTGTATTTAGCTGTTTTACTTCGTGTTTTTACTTTCCTTCTCATCGTGTAAATAAATGTAATTTCTGTAACAAGAAGGTTCCAGTTAAAAGCTTCAACTGATACGTTTTGTTTTCATTACAGAACAAAAGCGCTCGATAAATCACGGCACAGCGGCCAAAATCCCAAACACAGCAAAAACCATCATAACCGCTGCTTACCTTAGCTTCTGTTCTTCCAGATGCTATTACATTTATAAGCGTGCGTCCCATTAGGAACAGAATCCGTTATTTTGTAAATGTGCCTATAATTAAAAACCTCCAAACTTTTCCCGGTCGTGAAGTAAAACAGGAAGTCGTTAGAAAGCCGATCGAGCGTTTCATTACCACGTCATCTGTGTGACGCAAACTGAATAAATGCAGATAACAGCATTTCTTACTAACAATTACAATCAGAAGCTCTGATTGGTTCAGAAAGCGGTTCTTTCAATCATTAGCACCGATTCTGTAGGAGCGTTCCATTCACCCCGGCTGTTCCTGTGAAGTGCACTACATAGGGTATTCCACCATTTTAAGTGAGATTCCAATCCAAAGGTAACGAAAATGTTCAAATGAAGTGAACTTCAAACTGTGTAGGGAGTAGAGAGCGACGCTTCATCACTACACCGGAAGCTGGCTGGAACATTTACACATTGCGTGCGTTGCAGGTTAAGACGGCCAAAACTGGTTAATTGTCACACGTAACTAATATTAACACGTGCTCACGCTAGAGACTCTTGTTGTTTACGAGTCATTTGAAACGAGTCCGAGTCGAGTCTGAAGTCGCTGTGTGTGTGCGTACATGCCGCATTTCTTCGCTTCGTTCTTCGTGTTTATTAATGTGCACTCGTATAAATCATTTCTGTTCGTTCTTTAAAAATGTACAGGGGCACTAAAGAGCAGTGACGCGTGCTTGTAGTAGCTCAGTGGTTAGGGTACTGGTCTAGTAATCAAAAGGTTGCTGGTTCCAGCCCTACCACCGCCAAGTTGCCACTGTTGGACCCATGAGTGCGGCTCTTAACCCTCGATTGCAAATTGTAAATTGTACTCAGTCATAGCTGGAAGTCGCTAAATGCTGCAAATGTTGGTGTTAAGGAGCTGGTTGAGTAATCAAAAGGTTGCTGGTTCAAGCCCCACCACAGCCCTCAATTGCTTGGGTTGTGTATGTTCACAGTTGTAAACAAGAAGGCAATGGTGGGTAAATAAACACAGAATTAAATGATATAAAGGAAATAATATGCTTTGAACTTTGCAATAACAGTTTAGGGAAGGCCCTTTCCTGTTCCTGGCATAAGGGATAAGCTCGGTTTAAAGTCCTGCACAGAGCCCTGACCTCAGCACCACTCAACAGCTCTGGAACGAACCGGAACATCAACTGATCGATCAGCGCCCAGTTGTACACATACAAATGCTGTTATATTATGACTGACTGGGCACAAATTCCCACAGTCACGTGAGAAGCCTTCTCAGAAGTGGGGTGGTTGTTCTAGCTGAAAAGGTCACACAGAGGTCATTCTGTTTTAATAGCATTTTTGAAACAGGGCGTCCAGCAAGCTCATGGTCAGGTGTCCAAATACTTTTGGCTATATGGTGTACATCCAATCTCGATGTGGACACGCTGGCATATTTACATTTATATTTATATTTCAGCATTTAGCGGATGCCTTTATCCAAAGCTAAGCAATTATGGGTTAAGGGCCTTGCTCAAGGGCCCAACAGTGACAACCTGGCTTGGGTTTGTACCAGCAACCTTCTGATACTCTAACTGCTAGGCTACAGCTGCCCTATACAGCCTTTATTGTCTGAGATAATCAGTTAAACACCCCAGATAACCTCATCTCCACCCCTGTGTCCCCACAGATGCAGGCCTCGGTGACGCTGACCAATCCTGGACTCTCCCATCTGTGTATCCGTGACGACGGTAAAATCCTGGCCACGGCGGGGTGGGACGGTAACGTGCGGGTCTTCGCCTGGAAGAAGCTGAAACCGCTGGCCGTGCTGCAGCACCACAAAGACCTGGTCCACTGCGTGGCCTTCTCCGACCACCCGGAGCCCTCGAGACGACTGCTGGCGGCAGGTTCCAAGGACCAGCGCATTAGTTTGTGGTCTATTTACTCAGAAGGCTGAGTCCCAACGACACGCCTCACCTCTTGGGTTCCAGTTTCTTTCTATCCGCTGATTTATTGCTGACGTTGGAAACCTCGTAGCCCGTGAACCTCGAGGATTTACCTGCTCCTCATCAAGTCGCTGAGGAGTCGCCGAGCATACAAGCATACATAATTTGACCTGTTAGAGGGAGGGACGGTCAGATGGGGGCTCTTTCTGCGCCCGCTGCAACATGTGGTCTATGAGACTGGTCCGGGCATCTAAACAGGAGGGGGGGTCACACAGGGCTTAGTGTGGCTCTCTATACTTGATATGGCTCTGTGTGGGAAGCTAACACTAACAGGTGAAAAGAAGCGGCCGCAGATTGGACACGTGTCTGAGAGGGTGTGTTCACAATCGGGAATCGCGTTTCAGATTCCGCTCCACCACCACGTGACTCTCTCAGGTCGTTTATACGATTATTAACGGGACGTCAGTGGACGTTTATAAGAACAATTTTCATCCTGTTTGGCTCCTGAAAGCTTCCCACTAACGATTCGTTTTGGCGCACGTAACGTGGACGCCGCTGGATGGTTTTCAGACGTTGGCGTCGTGTTTCCACCGAGAAGGATAAACGATCGATTATAATAATCAATTAACTAACGTAGAGAGTCGTTAGAGGTCATGTGATTATTAATTCGTTCCATGCGCTGCAGCTTGGCCGCCGTCGCTCTCTGTTTATCTCCAGCTCGAGAAGTTAACGTGAGTCTTCATCTGCTCTCTGCTCCAGACCTGATCTGGATCCCAGAGCTCGGTGACTGTTCGTCCTTCATCAAACACCATTAGGAACCATCAAATACCTATAAACTCCATTATACACCCACAAACTCTGTCAAGCAGTGTCAAACCCCATCAAATACCATTAAACACCATCAAACACCAACAAATCATCATCAAATACTTAAACTCAATTATATGCCCATTAAGAACCATCAAACACCACCAAAACATCATAGAAAACCTATAAACTCCATCATACACCCACAAACTCCATTAAGCAGTGTCAAACCCCATCAACCACCCATCAAATACCATTAAACAGCATCAAACACCGCTAAAACTTTATTGAAAACCTATAAACTCCGTCAAACCACCATCAAGCACCAACAAAACATCATCAAATACCTGTAAACTCTATCATACACTCACAAACTCCGTCAAGCAGTGTCATACTCATCAAACACTATTGGGCACCATCAAACACTGCCAAAACATCATAAAATAGCTATAAACTCAATTAAACGGCAATCAAACACCAACAAAATATCATCAAATACCTATAAACTTTATCAAACACCCACAAACTCTGTCGAGCAGTGGCAAACTTCACCATACATCCACAAACTCCATTAAGCAGTGTCATACTCTATCAAACGGCCACCAAACACCAATAAAACATCATCAGGTACCTTTGAAACCCATCATACACCCGTAAACTCCAATCAAACATCAATAAGCACCATTGAACACTGCCAAAACATCAACAATACCTATAAACTCCATCATACATCCACAAACTCCATTAAACAATGTCAAACTGCCATCAAACACCATCAAATACCAACAAAACATCATCAGGTACCTATAAACTCCATCAAACATCATTAAGCACCATCAAACACCGCCAGAAAATTATTAAATACCTATAAACGCCATCATACATTTACAAACTTAATCAAGCAATGTCAAACACCCTTAAATACCATCAAAAAAGCCAAAACGTCATCAAATACCTATAAACTCCATCAAACACCCTCAAACACCAACAAAACATCATCAAATACCTATAAACTCCATCAAACACCCACAAACTGCATCAAGCAGTGTCATGCTCCATCAAACACCAACAAAACATCATCAGGTACCTATGAACTCCATCAAACACCATTAAGCACCATCTATCTCCATTATAAACTCCCATAAACACCACAAACTTCATCAAACACTCTTTAAAATCAGTCAACGCATATAGAACTTCAGACTTCATCAAGTGACATCAAACCATTGAATAGTTTGACGGAGTTTAATTACAGTGTATCACAAAAGTGAGTACACCCCTCACATTTCTGCAAATATTTTATTATATCTTTTCATGGGACAACACTATAGAAATAAAACTTGGATATAACTTAGAGTAGTCAGTGTACAACTTGTATAGCAGTGTAGATTTACTGTCTTCTGAAAATAACTCAACACACAGCCATTAATGTCTAAATAGCTGCAACATAAGTGAGTACACCCCACAGTGAACATGTCCAAATTGTGCCCAAAGTGTCAATATTTTGTGTGACCACCATTATTATCCAGCACTGCCTTAACCCTCCTGGGCATGGAATTCACCAGAGCTGCACAGGTTGCTACTGGAATCCTCTTCCACTCCTCCATGATGACATCACGGAGCTGGTGGATGTTAGACACCTTGAACTCCTCCACCTTCCACTTGAGGATGTGCCACAGGTGCTCAATTGGGTTTAGTCCATCACCTTTACCTTCAGCTTCCTCAGCAAGGCAGTTGTCATCTTGGAGGTTGTGTTTGGGGTCGTTATCCTGTTGGAAAACTGCCATGAGGCCCAGTTTTCGAAGGGAGGGGATCATGCTCTGTTTCAGAATGTCACAGTACATGTTAAAATTCATGTTTCCCTCAATGAACTGCAGCTCCCCAGTGCCGGCAACACTCATGCAGCCCAAGACCATGATGCTACCACCACCATGCTTGACTGTAGGCAAGATACAGTTGTCTTGGTACTTCTCACCAGGGCGCCGCCACACATGCTGGACACCATCTGAGCCAAACAAGTTTATCTTGGTCTCGTCAGACCACAGGGCATTCCAGTAATCCATGTTCTTGGACTGCTTGTCTTCAGCAAACTGTTTGCGGGCTTTCTTGTGCGTCAGCTTCCTTCTGGGATGACGACCATGCAGACCGAGTTGATGCAGTGTGCGGCGTATGGTCTGAGCACTGACAGGCTGACCTCCCACATCTTCAACCTCTGCAGCGATGCTGGCAGCACTCATGTGTCTATTTTTTAAAGCCAACCTCTGGATATGACGCCGAACACGTGGACTCGACTTCTTTGGTCGACCCTGGCGAAGCTTGTTCCGAGTGGAACCTGTCCTGGAAAACCGCTGTATGACCTTGGCCACCATGCTGTAGCTCAGTTTCAGGGTGTTAGCAATCTTCTTATAGCCCAGGCCATCTTTGTGGAGAGCAACAATTCTATTTCTCACATCCTCAGAGAGTTCTTTGCTATGAGGTGCCATGTTGAATATCCAGTGGCCAGTATGAGAGAATTGTACCCAAAACACCAAATTTAACAGCCCTGCTCCCCATTTACACCTGGGACCTTGACACATGACACCAGGGAGGGACAACGACACATTTGGGCACAATTTGGACATGTTCACTGTGGGGTGTACTCACTTATGTTGCAGCTATTTAGACATGAATGGCTGTGTGTTGAGTTATTTTCAGAAGACAGTAAATCTACACTGCTATACAAGCTGTACACTGACTACTCTAAGTTATATCCAAGTTTCATGTCTATAGTGTTGTCCCATGAAAAGATATAATCAAATATTTGCAGAAATGTGAGGGGTGTACTCACTTTTGTGATACACTGTATGTTTTAAACACCATCACCATTCCGCGGTCACCATTGTGGCGGTCAGGCAGGTCGGTGCTTCTGTAGGGTGATAATTCTGGAGCTGACGGAATTAAACTGCTCACGTCACATCACTGGTTTTAATGTTTATTTCTTCTTTAATTAGAACAGTGTAAAAATGTGGCTAACAGGTGACCCAGCCTGGCTACCGCTATCCGGTCCTTATCAGCTAACGTATCGGCCGTTTGTACAGGGTTCGGAGCTCAGAGGTCAAACCCATCGGTTTAATTGATTAACCGGAGTTAACTCGACTTAACAAACACGCCACGCCAAGGCTCCTTAATCCGTTATCATGTCAGCCGGGCGATTTTGCTCCCTCTGTTTGCTTTCGTGCGTGGAGAGCCACTTCGATAGACGTGTGTATTTGCTCTATAATCGCACCTGAACGCCCGGCCGCGAGCTCCCGGTTTGTTTTTGCAGAGAGCAGCGCAGGGTTCGAGCCCCCGGATCGACCCGGCGCGCATTCATCACGCGGGGTTAATCAGTAGCGCGCGGACAGGCCTGTTTGTTAGCGAGATGAATTGGAGCTGTTTAGGGCGGGAGAACGGATGGTGACGCTGATTGTGTTGTTGTGTTTTATTACACTGAACTTTGTATTCATTACACAGAACGATTCATTCATCAACTCGCTCAAATAATTAATGATTTCTCTGTTTTATTTGTTTCAGCCTGATGGCTGGTGTTTATCGTGGAGGAGTTCAGATTACGTGATGATGTCCTTTTATTTTTTTATTTATTAAGGTGTTTATAAAGTTCCAGAAGGTTTCCATGCTAACAAGAGGTGTTTATATTAGTTTTATAGCTTTAGCTTGTAGCCTAGATCTTTTAATATGAAACATTTGTGTGTTTTCTTTTGGTTTATCATTAATTAATCAACCCAGTTTAGTTCATTGTAACCTAAAATGTTTAATTATTTTATGCTTCTTTAAATTTGTGTAAAATATCGTAAACGTGACTTGAGGCCACAGGAATGCCACCACAACGCCGCAAAAGTCATTTTTATTTTTGTTATGGATGCTGCATTTCTATTATTTTTGATCATGGAGATCCACACACAGTTCCCTTGACTCCGTGGTTTGGTGTCTATCCTGACAGTGCAGTGAAATTTGGGAGCCTTAATAGACTTTAGGCTGATGTGCCTTCCCAAACTATGTCCAGTCAATTCAGATTTCAACAGGTGACGCCAGTTGAGTTGTAGACACATCTGAAAAACAGTTGAAGCGAACACTAAGGCTGTGTCCGAAATCTTAAGCATACTTAAACAGTACGTACTAGATTCGAGGCAGTACGCACTGCTTGGTCAATATGGCTTTAAGTGTGTAGTATGCAACCTCGTACGTACTACGTTCACCATCTTACCAACGTCGCTTCAAAGCCTTTGCAGCTCCAGTTGAATTATGGGATAGATTATCATAATTAGTAGGTGTGCATCGTTTGCATACTCGAAAATGGCTGCCCATGCAGTAGGTCATCTGGGTACTTTACACGTACTGTTTAATGTATACTACGTATTCGGACATACTAACCGCTCTCGCGTACTGCTTTCGCGTACTGTTCAGTATGGAATTATGCGATTTCGGACGCAGCCTCAGTCCAAAGAAGTCAATGGGGCTGAAAACTTTACTGTGTGTGTGTGTTCATTTTTTGTTTCTTATACCACAGCTTTATCTTATTCAGGGTCGTGGTGGGTACAGTTCACTGGGTAAATGTCTAGGTGGGCTTTAGTAGCTCCAGTTAACCTGACTGCATATTAAACTGTGGGAGGAAACCCACACAGACATGGGGAGAACATGCAAACTCCACACAGAAAGACCACCTGGGAATAGAACCCAGGACCTTCTTGCTTTGAGACGACAGTGCTACCCACCAAGCCACTGTGCTGTCCATGCATTTATATTAAATATATTAAAAACAAGAAATGATGTGTGTAGCTCATGCAATTTGGACGCTTCAAAAATCAGTTTAAAGAAGGTCCTCGGTTCGATCCTCAGGTGGAGCGGTCTGGGTCCTTTCTGTGTGGAGTTTGCATGTTCTCCCCGTGTCTGTGTGGGTTTACTCCGGGAGCGCCGGTTTCCTCCCACAGTCCGAAAACATGCAAGTGAGGTGAATTGGAGACACTGAATTGTCCACGACTGTGTTTGATATTAAACTTGTGAACTGATGAATCTTGTGTAATGAGCAACATGACTCCTGTCATGAATGTAACCAAAGTGTAAAACATGATGTTAAAATCCTAATAAATAAATAATAAAAGTTTGGACACCCCCGATTAAATCTCATGTTTTTATTTTGGGTTTCTATGTGAACTCATCCTCTGCAGACGTTAGCGCTCGTTTTCTATACATGAACTTTTGCTTATTGAATTTCAGGATGTTAAATTCAGTAAACAAACAGTAATTGTGCAAAATAAAATGTGCAGAATTGCGTTTTCCTGTCGATGACCTGTTCATTTTAACGTCAACAAAACATGGAATTAAACTGGGGTGTCCAGACTGCTGAAGAATACTATAACGTCAAGTACTTTACATTAATAATAATAATAATAATTCTTTAGTGCAGTAGACACTATGCTTGGTTCCGTGTGTGTGTGGGTTTTTTTTGTTTGTCCCTAGAGGACGTGGCGGTAAAAACATGAAGCGGCGTGAGCAGACGGCTCTCTAACATCAGACTGTACAGGAAACGAGGGGAACCTCTGAGAGAAAAAATAACAGCGGGCAAGTCGCCGGTCTGAGAGGAAGATAAAACCACTACAATTCACTCCGGACCTTCATTAGCCTCGTCCTTGTCGTCTCTGGACATCCTTTCGGAGATTTGTCCGTGACCTCTGGCCGTGACACACCCCAAAACCATAATGGCTTCCTACCTCTTCTTCAATGTACACACCAAAGCCTTCCGCTTTTATTTTCTCTTCAGTTCGCCAGTAAATCAAAATGTGCTCGCGTGGTGCAGGACATGTGCTTACTGGGGAGGGGGGAACGGTACATCCTACTTCAGCTTACTGGGAACACTGGGGCAAAGGAGGAATACACTGTGGACAGAGCGCCATGGTGTGACCGTCACAAATGTTACTCACACACATCTAGGGGCAATTGACAGCAGCCAACCCACCGTCTGCATGTTTTTGGGAACCCTCTTGGATTCAGGAACGTGTGGAACTCCTCATGGACAGTGACCGATGTCCTGCTGTACAGCTTGTGGTTGGATGTTGGATCTTCTCCAAGCTGGAAATCTTCCAGTTCTTTGAGGGATGAACTCTGTGGAGATCTTTATCGTGATGCTCATCAAACCCCTCCTGAATGAGTGTATCAGTGTTCATGATCAGTTCCCCCCTCTTGCATCGTCAAGCTCCACTTCATGTCAACAACCATGCTGGTCGAGGAGCACCGTGGACTAGAACGTGCCCTCTTTGACGTGTGACGCCACTGGGTTCTTCGGTAGCATTGAGCTTAACAGTTTAATCAAGCTGCTGCTGTTGGGCCCTTAAGCAAGGCCCTTAACCCTCAATTGCCTGGATTATTTGTCTCTTTGAAACACATCAGTGGTGTAGGTACTCTTGTGGTGTAGGTCACTCTTTCAAGCCCCAGCGTCGCCACTGTTGGTCCCATTAGACCTTAATTGGCAGCATTTTATTCACTATTGTGGCTGATAAATGTCTAAAATACACCGATCAGCCATAACATTAAAACCACCTCCTTGTTTCTACACTCACTGTCCATTTTATCAGCTCCACTTACCATATAGAAGCACTTTGTAGTTCTACAATTACTAACTGTAGTCCATCTGTTTCTCTACATACTTTTTAGCCTGCTTTCACCCTGTTCTTCATTCTCAGCACTGCAGTGACATGGTGGTGGTGTGTTAGTGTGTGTTGTGCTGGTATGAGTGAATCAGACACAGCAGCGCTGCTGGAGTTTTTAAATACAGTGTCCACTCACTGTCCACTCTATTAGACACTCCTACCTACAGTAGTCAGTCCACCTTGTAGATGTAAAGTCAGAGATGATCGCTCATCTATTGCTGCTGTTTGAGTCGGTCATCTTCTAGACCTTCATCAGTGGTCACAGGACGCTGCACACGGGGCGCTGTTGGCTGGATATTTTTGGTTGGTGGACTATTCTGAGTCCAGCAGTGACAGTGGGGTGTTTAAAAACTCCAGCAGTGCTGCTGTGTCTGATCCACTCATACCAGCACAACACACACTAACACACCACCACCATGTCAGTGTCACTGCAGTGCTGAGAATCATCCACCACCTAAATAATACCTGCTCTGTGGTGGTCCTGTGGTGGTCCTGACCATTGAAGAACAGGGTGAAAGGAGACTAACAAAGCATGCAGAGAAACAGATGGACTACAGTCAGTAATTGTAGAACTACAAAGTGCTTCTATATGGTACAGTAGTGTTCAAAATAATAGCAGTCCAACACCATTAACCTGATGAATCACTGTTTTTAGTAGAAATGCTATTTCTACATAGCAAATAATTGACTTAAAAGTGTAGTAGAGTATTGAAAACAAAACAAACCCAACAATTAGGACATGCATGCCGCTCATTCTGAGTAATCGAAGCATTGATTGAAAGGGGGTTGTTCAAAATAATAGCAGTGAGGAGTTCAATTGGTGAAGTCATTCATTCTGCAGAAGAACGGGTGTCAGTTTTGGCCCTTATTTAAGGTAGGAGGGGGGCAAATGTTGCACAGGTTGGTCATAGCGCATTTTCTTTTGAAATACTGGGTAAAATGGGTTGTTCCAGACATTGTTCTGATGAACAGCGTACTTTGATTAAAAAGTTGATTGTAGAGAGAAAAAACATACAGAGAAGTGCAGCAAATTATAGCCTGCTCAGCTAAAATGATCTCAAATGCCTTGAAGTGACAACCAAAACCTGAAAGACGCAGAAGGAAGCGTGGAACTACTGTTCAATTGGATCGAAGATTAGCCAAAATAGCAAATACTCAGCCAATGATCACCTCCAGAAAGATCAAGGAACATCTGAAGTTAGCAGTGAGTACAGAAGATGATTAAGTGAAGCCAATTTACCAGCAAGAACTCCTTGCAAAGTCCCGTTGTTAAGATAAAGACGTGTCCTGAATGGGTTAACATTTGCCAAGGAACACATTTACTGGTCCAAAGAGAAATGGCTGAACATTTTGTGGACTGGTGAAAGCAAAATTGTTCTATTTGGGTCAAGTGGCCGTAGACAGTATGTCAGACAACCCCTGAGCACTGAATTCAAGCCAAAGTTCACTGTGAAGACAGTAAAGCACAGTGGTACAAAATGATGATATGGGGATGTTCATCATACCATGGTGTTACGCCTATTTATCACATACGAGGGATCATGGATCAGTTTAAATATATCAGAATACTTGAGCAGATCATGTTGCCCTATGGCGAAGAAGAAATGTCCTTAAAATGGGTGTTTCAACATGACAATGACCCAAAACATCTTGGTTACAGACAAACAAGATTGAGGTAATAGAGTGACCAGCCCAATCCCCTGACTTCAATCTCATAGAGAATTTGTGGGCTGATATCTGAAACGTGTTTTTTTGAGGCAAAACTCAAAATTGCAGAAGAACTGAGGAATGTCGTCTAATCATCCTGGACTGGAATACCTGTTCAGAGGAGCCAGAAGTTGGTCGACTCCATGCAACACAGATCTCGGAAACAATTGTTCTGCCACTAAATATTAGTTCAGTAATTTAAAGTAAAGTGAAACCTCAAACATTTTTTCATGTTATAGATACATTTTTTGAGTTTTTAAAGAAAAATGCTGCACTGCTATTATTTTGAACAGCCTAATATTCATTTTTCTTAATTTTCTGTAAAGGATGAACACAAACTGACTAAATTTTGTTAATGTTTTGATTTAGAATTGAAAGTGGAGTATTTTCAGTGCATTTGCATTTATGGAAATAAAAGTTATTATAATGATTTTGTGCTTTATTCGCTTTTTTAAAATCACTGCTATTTTTTTGAACACCACTGTAAGTGGAGCTGATAAAATGGACAGTGAGTGTAGAAACAAGGAGGTGGTTTTAATGTTATGGCTGATCGGTGTATAAATACGAGGGACATGCGAATCGTTGGAAGATTGTCATAGCTACTACTAAAAAAAAAATAAACCTGGTTTTTATGTGCTGTTTCTGATTTTCTGTCCACCACCTGATTAACACCAACCTATACGCTGGCATTATTGTATTTAGTTTGGAAACGTGGTAAAGTTTGTGGCACTTGTTTTGTTACAGCAATGCAGGAATTTTGCTCAGTCCACTCGGTCCCTGGAGACCTGGGTTTGATCCTCATCTCTGGTCATCGTCGCCTTTGAGGAATTTTGCATGCAGAAGGTGGATTGGCTGCGTTAAATTAGACCCCGTTGGGTCAGAGTGGGTGAGTAAATGAATGCAGGATTGGACTGGAAATAGGTTTGAATACCACTGGTTGTGGCTACAGAATACCCATAATGCTGTTTGCTAGAAGCAGGACACATTGTCAGGCCCGTTTCCTGAATGTGTTCCCCTCGATTCACTCCTTCATTTATTCACTGCGGTGTTTACTGTGATTGGGAAGCGACCAAAATCTTTTCAGACGCCTCGTTCATCAACGTCTTTATAAAAAGCGCCCGACTGATCTGGTTCTCCGTCCCGTAAACAAACCCGCCGCTCGTCGCGGCCATATGAAGCGCAGACACGTGTTGTTGATTTTAGAAGCTTCGCGCTACAATTACGACGTTTACACACCAATTTGAAGACGAATGATTAAAACCCGTGTGTATGAACGGATAAAATATCAAAAGGTTTCTCACCGAGACGGAAATTAAGGGTTTGTTTATTATTTACTGGGATATATCATCGCTCGCACCCTCTGGAGAGTCGATGAATGCTTCTTTTTACCAGCCAGCGCTGGTGAGAAACCCTGTCCGACCTTCCCTCCCTCAGTCAGCACTGAGTTCTCACCGTGACCCGTACCATGTACTTATAGTCACGCTATGCTCCATGTGTTCCTCCAATATTTGTTCCGGTGAGAAACCCTGTCCAACCTTCCCTCCCTTAGCCAGCGCCGAATACTCACCGTGTGATGCTCCATGTGTTCCTCCACTACTTCTGCCGGTGAGAAACCCTGTCCGACCTTCCCTCCCTCAGCCAGCACTGAATTCTCACCATGAGCCAGACCATGTACAGTCACGCTATGCTCCATGTGTTCCTCCACTGCTCGTCCTGGTGAGAAACCCTGTCCGACCTTCCCTCCCTCAGACACGAACAGTTGTCTCTTGCCACACCGACAAACCTTGAAGTTAAGAGCTCAGTCTCTCCACACTGGTGGGCTAGCGTATTAGACTGGAAATAGCTTTGCGTTTTACCATTGTGATTTAGTTAGCAATTTAGCTATTAGTTAGCATTTTAGCCCTACTTAGCACATCATTTGTTAGTTGGGTCTGCATTCAAAATTCCTCACAGCTACTCGATCCACCAGTGTGCCACAACCAAGTTCTCATTTAAAAAGAATAGAGGGAACTCAAAACATGTGGCTGTTGATTAGAAAAGTTGGTTGTGACCAAGAGCCTGTGACAAATATTTATAAAGTATATGGACACCCCTTTTAATTATTAAGTAGTTTAGGCCCAACTATTGCTACCAGCTGTATTAAATCAATGATATGTGTACAACTTGCAGCAATAGTATAGGGATGGCACTTTCCTGTTCCAGCGTGACTGTGGAGAATGAAGTGCACGGCCCTGACGTCAAACCCGCTGAACTTCTTTGTGGGTCTCCTGAAGAGCTTTTGGCAGAACATTGACCCAAAGTGACTTACAATTGTGACTGAGTACAATTCAAGCAAGTGAAGGTTAAGAGTTCAGGGGCTCAAGACTGGCAACCTGACAGTAATGGTACTCAAACCAGCAACCTTCCAGTTTAAAAAAGACATATAGGTGTCATTCTGTTTTGACAAGCTCTCCGACTCACTGCAGTTGTATGCAGTTATTATTCCTGGAGTCAATAAAGGCCCCTGACAACAACCAAGCACCTTGAACAATGCTAACACTTGAGCTAAAGAGGTTAGAGAGGTCAGTCCTCCATTGTCCTGCCACTCCACTGAGCCTCCATTAGCCGTAATGGACAATCTGTGTATTGTGTAAAGGTTCCAGCCACACAGCCCCGGGCCGGCCGTGGTTAGACAGGTGGAAAAGACGTAGGGTTTTTGTTGACCCCAAGGCTAACACCAGACCTCAGGAATCGACACGTACCCGAGACGGACTGTTTCCGTGTCTGATTCTTCAGTCTGATTCACACAGGTTAGGCTCGTTCTCAAGGAATGAATCTGAATTCCAATATCGGCGCTGAAGTGTTGATACGATCGGTTTGCCACAGGATGTCTGTCAGTGATTGCAAATGAGGCAGAAAAGAAAAAAATGTGAATCCTAAAGATCTGGGTAGGTCTGAACTAAAAAAAAAAAAACTTCCTTAGGTGTTACAGACATGCACAATATAAGGCCAAAATCATACAGACCTGCCCAGGGACACCAGGGTCACCACCACTTCACTCTTATAGTGAACCTTTCCCCAGGATTCTGGAGTGTTGGAATATGTACACATTTGGTCAAACATTTGTGTGGTCATGGTATATATTGGTATCAATGCTTTCAATCAGTGTTCTAATTCATCCCAAAGGTGTTTATTAAGGTTGATGTGCTGTGTGCATTGTGCAGACCCCTAAAGTTCCTCCACGTTTATTTGATATTGACTTTATACAACCATTTACATTAAGTAGACACATTTAATAGGGGTGTCCACATACTTTTGATCATTAACTGTACCCCCAGACTAATTATACAACCAAATAAATGGGTAAATTGAATAAACAACAAATATTCATTATTTACTTTTGGGAAAATAAATAACTTGAGGTTTGGTGTATATAGATAATTGACCTCATTAGTACCATAATAGTTACTGTTTTGTTGATTTTCTAATTAAAAATAAGTTTACACTCTTAGCAGGACACAAACTTCTAGTTTAACTGCACTGTTTCCCCAGTATGCTAGATCCATTATATAAATAGAAATTGTGTAGTAAAATAACGAAATCAGGACAAAAAAATTACAAATTTAGCATTAACTTTTTAAAAAGGTGATTTTAAGATCAATATGGTTTCAGGAAAATAATTGTTGTGAATTGAGCCGGATTTTACAAACCAATCTGGCAACCAAGCAACAACTACCGCTGCACGTCTATAATAATAATAAAACTATTTTAATAATCGAAACCTGCATTAAATACAATAAAATGAAAACTTGCAAAGCAAGTTTGTAGAAAACAACAATTTATTTAGAATTAATTACATTAAATATTAAATAAAACATTTTTCTATTATTACTGAGGAAAATAATCGTTTACTTAACGTTAATTAACTACAGCATGTAAATATTTAGAAATAAACAATTATTTTCCTCTGTAAATAATAATAAGTATTTATTATTATTATTATTATTATTGTTATTAGTGTTGTTGTTGTGTTTATCATTGTCATTGTTCTTATTTTTATTAAGCTTTATTATTATTGTAATAATAATAACAATAATAACTAATAAATAAATAAATATTGTTGTCATTGGTATTATGTATTAAGCTTTATTATTATTGTAGTAATAATAATAATAATAACAATAATAATTAATAAATTAATTGATAAATATCGTTGTCATTGTTACTTTTCAGCTTTATTATTATTGTAAGAACAAAATAATAATTGTAGTAATAACAAAACAACAATAATAATAATTGTTGTTGATGCTGTTGTTATTGTTGTTCTTATTATTATTATTGCTGTTATTATTATAATAATGATAATAATAATATTAATAATAATAATAATAATAGTAGTAGTAGTATTGCTATTATTATTGTTATTATTATTATTTTTGTTATCATTATTACTATTATTATATTATTATTGTTGTTGTTGTTGTTGTTGTTATTATCATTATTACTATTATTATATTATTATTATTGTTGTTGTTGTTGTTGTTGTTGTTATTAATAATTACTTGTATTTAGCTGTAGATTTTGAATCACTGCTCTGAGCTCTGGGGTTTAAACAATATTTCTGGAAGTTTCTTTGCACCTTCCTGTGGGGTTAAATGGTTTCCTGCGAGTTTGATGGCTGTGTAATATTTTTGGTTGATCAAAGCCGCGGTGCGGAAGTGTCTGTGCGGTACTTCTTCAGCCCCGGTGTGGGTGACGCGCTCCGGTATCACCTGCTGTCTGTCTGATCACATCCCGAACAAACACAGCTGTTTGGGCTGCAGGGGAACACGGCGGAAAGGGTCGCGGATCCCCCGGTGTCCTCACGGGCCAAAGCCATTAGAGAGCATTAGAGAGAGGGGCAGGTTCCGGCCCTCCAGACTGCCCCTTCCTGCCCTCTGATATTAGGAGGGGGGTAATGACCCTGGAGAGTTGGTTATTTATGGCACAACTTAACCAGCTTCATATTTACATGTCTGTTACTGCAGTGTACTGCAGAGCCTTCTGCAAAAGTTTGTGCACCCCTGCTAAACCCGTCCATACAGAAAACATGGAGAACAATTTAATGCGAAGTTATTTTTTATTTAATGTATTTAACACAATAAGCACAAACACAACTTTTGCAGAGTCCAATTTTATGTTTGTTTTTTCCCTAATATATTAAATTTGTTAAATATAAATTAATTGTAGTTACAGTAAATATTTTCATATTTTGATTTGCAGTGAAGTTTGTTAAATAAAAAATACAGAAACACACAGTTTAGAATAAAGTAGTGTTATAAAAGTTAATATAAGTAAATATGTTTTTAAAAATCTGGGACTCCAATTAATGACCTTTTTGTATATGAATTTATTTATATTAGTTTTACTTAAATAAATAAAAATAAAAATGTTAAATTAAAAAATTAAACTTTTTTTAGTATAGAATTGGGGATAAATTTTCTCTGACTAATCTAGAGTGTTTCCCCTGTGTGTTAATAAAAAGTTATAGTTTTACTCGTCATCATAATTATTTAATTTGTTTGTAAGATATTAATGGGATATTATATCTATTCTTTCTTTTATTTACCGAAATTAAAAGTCCCTCCTTGAATTTTATGACTTTTGCAAAATAATAATGTATAGATTTGCTTGTACACGTGAGATTTAAATATTGTTCATTATTTATTATAGCTGTCACAGGGTTAGCTAAATAATTGAGTACATTGATTTTATAAACAAACAATACTTTGTTATAAAATATTTAATATGTTTATTTAACATGAGCTTTTAGTTTATTTATACATTTTTTCAGTAGGTAATATTTTGTGTTTTTTATGTGATTGTGCAAAGTTTTTTAACACTTGAATTATATCTTTATATTATTGTGTATTTTCCCCCTTTTAAAATCGTCTCCAAACTACAAAACAATCATACAAGCGATTAGTCTTCACCTAAATTGCTGGAAACATTGTTTAACCTTTGACATGGCAGAAAGTCGTTAGGTGTCAGAGGTCAGGCGCTGTGTGAGCGCAGTTTTCCTTTCCAGTCATTTTGTGGGTAAAAAAATAAAAGCGAGGAGAGTAAAGATGGAATGAAATCCGATTGTGGTTAAAGCTAATGTTCTGCTGTAGCTCATTTCAGCCTCAGTGAAAATATTTGACCACCGTTTGGTTTTTCTTGTCGACCGAGCTGGTTTTTTATTTATTTATAGAATGAAATCGTACTCGGAACCCTCGCCTGCTTTCGCCATTTAGGCCCGAATATTAAATGTTGTTGCTTTTGTGATAAAAGGATCCAGGCTCTGAAAACAAAGAAGTTCCTGGAAAAGCTTTTAGGAGTGTTTTAATGTGCTACTGACGGAACCCTAAAACGTGCCTCCAGAATCCTTGCTGCAGAAGAACGAACTTTCTCACGTTTCCTAATTTCACTCCTGTAGTTGTTCTCTCTGTTCAAACCATTTAACACTGTAAAGACCAACGGTAGCTCACTGGCAGCAAAATGTCATTAACATTGTTGTTCTAGTGGAACTTTACTTTTATTAGAACATCAAGAGTTCCTGAAGGAAATTCTATTTTAAGTGTGGAGTTGATTGGTTGGTTACAGATTAGACTTGAAAAACAAAAGGTTCCTGGTTCGTTTCCCTGCCTTGGTTGTGTTGTGTTCCCAGCAAAGCCAAAAAAGTTCCTACATGAACAAAGAGGAAAATAAACGAATCCTAGAGAATGCCAGAAAACAGTTGAAATGTGAAACCTATGTTGAATATCATCGCTGTCCGATGAAAAACACGTATCTCCAAAAACCCAACTTTTCAGGAAAAGGAACAAACGTTTTCCCCTGACGGTGCAAACAAACCACAGATGTGCAATTTAGGTACAATACGGTACATTTACCGATGCACATAACTCATCTAAGGAGAACGAGATTTCTAGTCTGAAAAAGACAGTTCACGCAAAACAAAGTGAACTAGTTAGTTTTTGGTAGGTTAGCTGCCGAAAGTCAGCTGGCTAGTCAATATGCAAGCAAATCTTAAAGTAAACATGTAAGAAGAACCACTCACATGAACGCGAGCTCACACACAATTGTGACAAATAAAAGCGTATTTTAGAAACCAAAGTGCTTATTTTAAAAAGAAGCAGAAGTTTAATTCCTACCTTGAAGGCTCGAACTACCCGGACGCAGCAAACTCAAACGTAGCTCTATTGGCATGACAAAATATGAGCATTCGTATCGCCAAAGCTTAGTTACATATTTAGGAAATACAATTACAAAATAAAGTAAAAATAAAAATAAAGACAACAGTAAAAAAACAGTACCGAGGGGAAGAAGGAGGAGCTACGCGGTTTTGATGGACAGGAAAGTAGCCAATGGAGATACTCGTTAAAGAGATTGTGTGATTTTTCATCTTTTCATTGGTCATTTTGATATTCGCTGCTATGGACAGAGATTTATACCCACAATCAACACATCCGCTAAAAGTGGAGATACGTGTTTTTCATCGGACAGTGACGATATTGTAGAATACATGGCGTGCATTTTCTTTTGCTGCCCCAACAGCCTCCCTGCACTTCCTAATTGAAGGTTCTTCCAGTAGTACACATTTCTGTAAAAGCTTTTAGGAGCTATTTGGAATGTTGCATCAATATAAACCTAAAAATGCCTTCAGCTCCCTTCTGCAAAGGTTCTTCAAACATGAATAGAACATGGAAGAACCAAATTCTGTTCCTTCAAGTTTTCTTCAGGTTTTAACTGTTTAACACCAAACATTGACAGTTACTTTCCACTCTTTCTCTGGGTTTGTTTATTTGTTAACTGTTTTACATAAAACCCTTACGGTTTCTAGAATATTTCCAAAAGTGGGATGTTTTCCAATTGTTACAATGGAAGGCTAACCCCTTAAGCATGCATCTAGGAACCTTGTTGAAGACCTGATAAACCTTAGCATCATGTTTAGTATAAATAATAATGATTCCTTATAGACTTATGAGACAGAGGTAGAACTCTACAAGGTTCTTCTTTCTCTTGTTTTGTTTAGATCCTACAGGGAACATTTCTATTACAGTTAAAAAAAAAACTTTAATTTTAATTGAAGCATATACTCAACATTATAGAAGTGGAGAACTTTTGGGGTTTAAGTGGAGCTAAATTTGCATGAACCTTATTAGCTTTTTAAACCTTGACTTGCTTGTTTATGTCACTGACCAACAACAGAATGCTTTTACTGGATGACCTCTTAAAGGGCCAACATAAAGAATAAATGCTGGAATGATAGAACAGTCCAACAGAACAAAAATTTCCATCCAAAGTGTGGATTTGCTAGGCTAGAATGAGCAACACCATTGTGCATAACCTGTATGCATATAATTTGATATAAGGACGGATGGGTGATCATCTCTTTGCTGAGGCAACAGCAGCTCCTGTTGTTTGGTTGATGAACAGATTACATTGGTGGAGAAATACAGAGAGCATAGCGTGTTTTTACATGTATAAATTCCGATGGTTGGTGTAAAGAAGCAGCTAGTGGATTTACACGTGTAGGAGGAGGTTATGTCTTAGCTTGCAGCCCTCCTCAGCCAGCGAGGGTTATATGCAAGTATCATGGGTCACCAGAGTGCACAGGGGAACTGGATATACCCACATTTTAAAACATTTTAAAAAACCCTGTAATTATAAGCAGAAACGAGGGAGGTCAGTCTGCAAGGTTTGATGCTGACCAGAGTTACTCTACTGGCAACCTGCTTCTATCTTCTTTGAAATCAGCCTGGTCAGGTCCAGTTGTCCCCTGGCGCTAATGTCTTAACTCACCTGGCACTGCAGCGACTTTTCTGCCTCTTATGAGCGAGCCCCACACATGGATCCACGCTGGACGCAGACTGTGTCAGCCAGAGGAATGGGTTCCCTATGCTTTTTATAGCTGGTTTGTACCATGTTCCCTCTATACATTCTTTTTTTTTGAAGCACTTGATTGTCTTTAGCTGGTGGACCGAGTAGCTGGACTGATTATGAACACTGGTTCTCATTCTGATTCTATCCCATCTCTGTTCACTATCTCTGCTATCAGCTGCAGATGTTTTGTTTTTTTGTATTTCTTTTTATATTTTTTATCGTTTCTGTTATTTTGGCTGCCCCTTAGTTTAGTCATTTCTTTTTTTGGTTTGTGGCTCTTTAACTAAATTTTGTTCTACCTTGGTTAAGCATCCTGCATATTGGATTTGTTCTTTAAATCTTGTAGGTATGGGGCTTTCCCAGCACCTCTGTAGAGAGGCATGACCCACCCTGTTAAAGAAGTGGCAGTTGTAGCTTAGTGGTTAAGGTACTAGACTAGTAATCACATGGTTGTTGGTTCAAGCCCCACCACTGCCAGGTTGCTGCTGTTGGGCCCTTAACCCTCAATAGCTTAGACAATACACTGTCACAGTACAGTCGCTTTGGATAACTAGCGCCTGAAAATGTAAGTGTTTAGTCAAAATGAATAAACCTAAATGCACGATGTTGTACAGCACTTAACACATGCACATATTTTTGATGAAAGTAAAGTACATTTTAAAAACATTTTGGTGTCCTTAAAGTACTTTATATGGCCAAAAGTATAAGGACACTTCTTCCAAAAGTACCAGTGACAGCAAGCTACTGTTGAGCAAAGCCTTTAACCCTGAATAGCTTCCTACATATAAATTGCTCAATGTAAATGTCGTGGTTTTGGTGTTTAGTCTCACACTGTTGCCTCGCCCCACGTTAGTAACGGTGTAGGCTTGTCATCTTTTTGTTTTCCCTGTCATATTTTAAAATGTGTATTGTGTTTCGTGTCATGTTTGAGGACACCTGCCTGTACATCTGAGGAATTTCTGATGCGTCACGTCTTTGTATTCAGGCACACGATCAAAAAAACTAAAAGGTTAAAAAAATAGAAAGAAGCAGCAGCCATGAACATGTTGTGGTCTTTAGTAGTGATGTTTATACAACACATTTTTTAATAACAGATCAAAAGGGCTTTAAGGGCTTCGGTGTACCCGATCAGTGGTGTACACAGCCGTGTTTTGCCCAAGGAGAAGCCATGTTTGAAAAATGTAAACACATGCGTGTGGAAGCCTGCACGGCGCAGGTGGACTTGACGTTTTTCTTTGATGCATTTTGCAGCTATGAGTTGTTCTGAATTGTCAAAACCGGTGTTTGTCAGGCTTGTCGTGATCCGCTGTGGAGAATAAGTAAGTGAACCTTTCTGTCTGGCTCGGCGTGTGTTCTGAATCTGAGCGGCACGTTTCTGTTAAATGAGCCGACTATTATTTGGTCTGGAGAGTTTAAATCATGAACTTTGTTAAAGTTTTGGTGCTTCCTTTCCAAACAAAACAGGTATTAATCATGTTAGATGAACACACACACACTCACACACACACACACACACACACAAAGCAAGCTTTGCCCTCAGGCTGTAGCTAGATAAAGCTCTTGGGAAAATTCTGACAAGGACTGACGAAGGCAATGGAAAATGATGTTGAAAGTAAAACATTTAATGCTTATTTTACAGGTTCAGCCAGGTCATTCTGTCCATGTTACGTTTGACCTGCTGTAAGTCAGTGCCATGGTACAAGCTTCTTGGAGATGGCCTTGCTTTTCCATTTCCAACAATAGCAATTAATCAGGAAGAAAAAAAAGAAAACACAAAATATTCCAAGGCAACTGAGCAGCTTGGATTAACTCAACATGCAAATGCCCTGCCTATCTAAAAGCACGACGGGCTCGAGAATATATAAGTTATGGCTTTTTTTAAAGCAAAAAAGTGCATCCAACACAAAAATTCCAGTCCATAATAATTCATTGCTTGTACTTCGGATTGTGCTGGTGTCTATACTGATCCAGTTCCTGTTTTGCCCCTTTTGGAACTTCTCAAAGTTTAGGAGCTGATCTGAGATAGGAGAAACTCTATTCCACAAGGCTTGGCTCAATAAATATGGCAGTTCATCTGCCTTAAATGACGCCACACGCGTTCCAAAGCTTGTCACTGCTCAGGCTTCGGACCTGAAGAAGTACATTGTAAGTGTATGTATGAGAAGACACTATTTGTCTCTTGGTTTTCCTCAACTCTCAGTCATTATCTCGGCCCGTAGTCATAATTCGGTGCGCTGCTGGTTGAGTACATGTTGGCCGTGGCTGGATTCATGTGAGGAGGGTAAGTGTGACCTCGGATGCTTGGTAAAGGGTACGGAGTCGCCCTGGTTTTCACCCCCAGGTAGTGTTCGTAGGTGCTCGGGTATTTGTAAGGATGATGGTGGAGTGTGTCCGCAGCCTGATGTCCATCAATACGCAGTTCATGAGGGGGGCTACGTGGGCCAGAGGTGAGGGGGACGGCATGGAGGCCACCAGGCACCGGAAGGGCCGGGCTGAGCACACGGGACATGAGCTGGTGGGCAGGGTCGGCGTGGATGGGTGTGCCATTAGGGTCTCGGTCGTAGTCTCGCCGGCTGTCGTCTGCGGAAAAAGTGAAGATGTTTTGTTAGCATGGCACTGAAGTATTCTGGGATATTGTACTAAACACAATGACTCCATCTTTAGCAAAATCACTTGCTTGAATCACTTGCTCCAGGGACAGTTAGACTAAAAAATTGGCGAGAATGATGTGTATGTATTTTTGTACAGAAAAGGTACAAGAACCAAACTCTCAGACGTTGGTTTGACCATTTGGCTGTCATTAACAAACTGACAATAGCAAATGCTAGATATTATAATAAAACAGGTAAATTTAAATTACAATGTATGGCCAAAAATACCTGAGCATGAGTTTGCTGGACATCACATTTAAAAAAATGTTAATTTGATCCAGTTTAGCGCACCTAACCATGTTTATATAATGAATCCTTTGCAACTGTTAGCAATTGTTGTGGCTGAAACACATGATTAATCTAATTCAATAATTAGAAGGGGTGTCCCAATACTTTTGTACACCTAGTGAACCTTGCTAAACTTTATCCTAAGGACATTGCATGGAATTCTGCAAAAGCATGTTGAGCTAATCATTAAGACATAAAAGACATAAAAACAGTAGTTTGTAGTTAATACGAGCAGCTATTTGAGGATAAATGTAGTATATTTACAAAAACAAACAAGTGTGTTGATCCAAATGTTATTTAATTTAAGTATAAGTATAATGATTGCTATAGAAGTTGTTGGCAACGTTAGCAACGTATTAGCATCATGTTTTTGTTTACTTTATTTAAAGTTACTTTATTTTTACTCCTAAAATGTAGTCATTTCGTGTTTTATGATAACTAATGTATATAAAAATGTTATCTTAAATAACAGGGACTTATTAATGTGAATTAAAAAACCCAAACAAACGATGCGAGTGTAACTTGTCCGTTTCAGATGCTACTGTTAGCGGATTCATTAAACATGTATTTTAGCCACATTTCTGGAATAAAGCCTGAAGAATCCGCTCTAATTTGAAAGCTTTGGTTTGCAGTTTGGGATTTGAGGTGCGGTACAAGTGATTGACACGGTAAGTTATAGGTCTCATCTGCCAAACAGGCTAATTCAGTCAGGAAATCGTCTTTTTATTTTTTACACAGAGCAGAAGTGCCAGGGGGAGAACCGTCAGAGAGGATGTTTTCGGTCTGAGAGGTGTTTGTCCTCTGGGCATGCAGCTGTTCAAACTGCTGTCTATTAACATCTGCAAACCAGACTGGAAATCTGAAGTGTTTGGCCGTGTGGGGAGGATTTTTCTGTGGAAGTGAAAATGTCACCGACGTGCCTGATGCAGGTTCGTTCTGATGCCAATAATGCTTTTCAATGATGGTGTTGATGTTTGGTTCGAATACATTTGCATAGCAATTAAATCGCTGATACAGTGGATGTTCCTCTCAATGCTGCATGTGTGGGCTTAGAAAAAGTTAAAAAGATTTTTTGTATATTTTCTGGGTAAAAGGTCCTAAAAATATTAAAATCGAGCATGTTTTTACAGAACATTTAGAATTTTTTTAAATATTGTCCAACCATGAACTCTCTCTATCTCACACACACTTACAGCTACTTCACCATTTTGATATTAATAATTGTATTTTCTATTCTACTCTAGATACTGTATATCCTTTGCAGATGGAAATATAGAAAGTTTATTTCAATCTGAGACTATGTTTAAAGCCCTATGGTTTGGAATGGGATGCCCAGCAGTCAAGGTCAGATATCCACATATGGTAGCAACTGAAAACATCCACCCCCCCCCTTCCCAAAAAAGGAATATATATATATATATATGTGATATATACACACATACATCATACATACAATGTGCAAACATGCCAAAAAAGTATATACACACATTGTTTGTACTTGTTTGTACTTTTCCATGTGCAATTTAAGATTTCATGTGCAGTCATTTGTAAATATTATATATTTACATCCAGCCATGGTCATTTGTAAATATATATTTACATTATGTAAATATATAATGGGGGGGGGGGATTTGCAGTGTTACAGCAGCTTACAAGAATATAAAAGTACTTGCTATCCCTTCGCTGCTGTAACTGAATTTCCCCACTGTGGGACGAATAAAGGATTATCTTACATGTTGCTGCAGAGCTGGATTTTGCTTTTAAATAATGTCTTTATAAGTTTAATAATGCAGCAAACGAAAGAAAATGAATGATGGGGTATTTTAAAGCAGCTGGATATTTTGTTCATGCTGCTATGTCACAATTACACAATTCCTACAGAATATAGCTGATTGTATACTGTACTGCTAGTCTGTATGACTGTATGAGTTGGGTTACAGTATTAAACCATAAAACTACTAGCACTCAATAACCAGCCTTCATCTGCTTCAGCTGGGATGTGTTATATAAACACTTGTACTACTGCTTGTAGATGCCTTATTTGAGATGATGTTGATGAAGTGAATTTACCTTTTTCAGCACCATTCTGTTGAGGTGGAGAAGACATGGGGTTTCTTGTTCGGGCGAAAGCGCTGATTATTGGCAGTGAACCTGGCCTGTGATTTCTGGGCCTGAAACCAACACAGCAAGGTCAGTAACATGAACACACATATCATGCCGTGTGTATGTGTGTATGTGTGTGTGTGTGGGGGGGGGATTTTCAAATCACAAAAATAAGAAAATGGCTTAATAGTGATGCTAAGTTATCTTTGTTTGGTTGCAAGAACACTTTTAGGTATAGGTATTATATGTCTTGTTGCAAGGTACATTTCAATTTTAAACGTTGCACTGAAGTGTATATATTCTGCATTCAAGCAGTTTGTAATCATCATAGCAAAGGTTAAAATCAAGATTATAAATTGTACATGTACAGTTGTAATGATAGACCTCAATGTAGCCTGTATATATGCTGTGTCCTGTTCCTTAAAGCTGCACTGGGTTACATTAAAGGGTGTGGTGCTTTCCCAACGGTGCTGCCCCAAACATCATGGGTCACTGAGAGCTTAATTCTTAATGCTCAACAACGAACTTTTTTTGTTTTTGATCACACAAGAGATTAGAAATAAACTGCACTGTAATTACTTGATTCAGTCATAATAGTATATTATTTTCACCTATTAAATAAGAACTAGAATAAACTAATAATACACGTATTATGAATTCTGTACACCGTGTGCATTTTTATGTAATATATTCATTCAATCAAGTGTCAGTATTCGGTACTCACCAGTCTTCTGGATCACAGTCTCTGAATCCCTTCGCAAACGGATTACTGGCGATTTTTAGCTGTGTTATCTGCAAAATATAAATATAATAATTAATCATTAAATAATAATAATAAAGTATAGTATTAAAATATAGTTTACACAACAAATCTAGCATTGCAGTATCGCATTAGCTTTAACAAAGTAATTTTCTTATTACATTTATTAAATTCTCTTCAATTCAGTTTGCTCATTGGTTTATAAATATACAGTAAACAAATATTTCGGTATAAACAGTTGTTGAATTTATAGAATAGAAGACAGAATATTTCCGATTGCTTTATTAATCAGAGAAATGTGCGTTATATTTTGTGCAAATGTAAATTAATAACTTAATTACTACTTAATTGTCAGTGTGCGTAAACATTTTCTTCCCGAATCTGCATTTAGTTTAAATGCTGAACTAAAATAATAAATATTTTGCATTCGAAATTAAATTGAACAAAAATTCTACTTTTTAAATGCATTTTATTAATTTAAATCACGTCCACGTGTCTATTATATTTTCATTTTTTTTGCCATAATTACCACAGAATAACCTGTTTTTCTAGATTTTTACGTATTTGTTTGTTTTATTTTCCAGACAAAAAGATCGCGATCTGTCAGACTAAACATTTCCACCGGCTGAGAGATTTTTATTCTGTAAACTTTCCAAATGTTGCGTTTGCAAAATAAAAGCTGAAATATAAATATGTTAGGATACAGAAAGACTAAACTAATCCTAAGAATAGCTTGAGTGTTTACTCGTGTTATAGCAACATACGTGCAACACTAGAAAACAAACACCGGTCATGGTTTACTGAATGTAAATAAAGTAGCTTTTTATTTTATTATTATTTGTTTGAACAATCCACCTACATTGATATTATTTTTAAACTTCCTAATTGTACAGGTTTGAATCCAATCGTGCCTTATAAAACACAAAAGCAGAAAAAGGTGAAACAAGCAACATGCTTTATTTTAAGTAGTTCACAATGGTTCCAGTCTCAGGAGCAGGGAGGATATAGATGTGACATTCCAGCCCGAGTTCAAGAAAAAAAAAGCCCAGAATGTTAAAAGCTTGCTTCTGAGATTGAGGTCAAACTGATAGAAGACAGAGCAGGAAAGAAAAAAGTAGTTGAGCAGCAGAGAGGACCAGCTGCGCCCCAACATCACTGATATGACACTGCTGAGAGGCAAAAGCCTTCATTCATCACTTTACTATAGCCTGCATCTGCACAATATAGCCAGTCAGTTTTGCTTTGGGTTTTTTTTTTTTCTTGCTTTGCCAAGTTGCATTTTTGTGATTTTAATTTCCTAGCCACCATTGCTATATGTACGTACACGGAGGGAGAAGTGGAAAATGCTGGCTTTCATTAGGCAGATGTCTTTTCCAAAGGCGACTGTGATGTTAGGCTACTTATAGAGGTTTAACTCAATAAATAAAGGACCAACCAATTTGAACCTAAGTCTGAGAGTCTACAATAGTCTACAATAACAGAAATGGGGAATGTTGGCTTTATTTACTGTAGAAAAAGTTACGCAAGAAATTAATCCTAAAATGAAAGGTCGGTAGGCCTTTACGATCTGGAATGTTTGTCCTTTTTGTGTGTTTTTAAGGGAGATGGTGGTGGTGGGGGGTATATTAAGCTGAACTTGAAGTCTACGACCCGCTTGTTACTTACAGTTATTTAAAATAAAAAAATACTAAAAAAAAACATTGAATTGTACATATTTGTTCTTCTAGCTGGGATGTGCGACACTGGTGACTTTCTTTTTATTTATTTATTTAATTAATTAATATCAGTCCACTGTTTTATATGTATAGTGTGTTTTGCATTTCGGTGTATTTTAAGTTTGCAACGTGTGCACAGATCATAGAGAAACAAAATATTATATATACAATATACATTACTAGGTCTTACATTTAGTAAAAAGTAAATTCAATTGCGCACAAAGTTTGAAGTATTTACTTACCAAGTTTGGTACTTAAGGGAACTAATTTATTCCCCTTTAAATGTTTTAGTGTACTTGTGCTTATCTCTTAGCAAACATGAATAAGCTATTTCTTCAACAATGCTTGTAATTTATGTGATTACATTCAACACCTTGAATAGAGTAATTTTTTAGCTGTAAGTCCATTTCAAACTCAGAAGCACAGAAATGGTGTTGCTTCGAGCTCCAGCTTTTAAGCTCCGGGTTTGTACATCGAACTGTGGTTATTTAAAGCTACACAAATAAACCCCCGTTCCAGTTTATTTACCCTCGACACAAGACTGCGTGTATTAATCGTGTTTTAGGTGGATGGATGAATGAATGAACTTGTTCTTACTCTGTGGTTCTGGTAAGCCGTGACTGCTGTGAATCGCGTCTCCTCGAAAACAAAAGTCTTATAGTTTTCTTCTGCGTATTTCTCACTGTCCTTCCGTGGATCCACGTAAACCACGTGAAATCTGGGCTGATATCTGTGCATGGAGTTCAGGATGATCTGCAAGAACGCAGAATAGGTTTCAGTACAGGAATGCATTTTAATTTAATAAATAAATGCACCAATTTTATCCCATATAGTGTCGATACTGCAGACAGACTGGACAGAGAGATGAATTTACTTATGTATTAACAATAGGAACAAACATCACCATGACTTCTATGACCTTTTAATTTTACATACACATAATTGCATAATAATTTTATCCAAATTGACTTAAAATATAATCAACTAAGGCTAAGGGTTGAGGCTCCTTTCAGAAGTGCAACAGTGGCAGCTTGGTGGTGGTGGGATCCAGTCCCATGCCCTCATTTGCTTAATATACGGTTTATTTAAATTAGATATTTGTGAACGTGTAGTTTATCAAGCAGTCATTTATTATATGTCTTGTATTTTTTTAGTCTGGGTGTTGGTACAAATAATTAAGACTTGCATAGTCCAAATATATTAAGCTATTATTTATCATGTCAACTGTATATACCATCAGTATTTTGCAAATTTGCACATGGCACTATTGCACTGTTTACACCAGCACAACAATAATGTATATACTGTATATATCTGCTCTACTTATATGCTTCACTTTATTTATTCTCTTTCATTGCCCATTCATGTAGCCACTTTAGTCACCTTCATTACTCTGTAAATACATATTAGTCTATACACTGTACAATCAACATTATCTGTTTAATATTCTTAATTTTCTTATATGTCTCCTCATTTCACTTATCTGGTCACTTCTGCACTTTAACTGTAATGTATATAATCTCTATCTTGCACTTCTGGTTAGATGCTACTGCATTTCGTTGGCTTTGTACTTGCTTGCTCTGCACAATGACAATAAAGTTGAATCTAATCTAATCTAATCTAACTAATTATAAAGTCAGTCAATTATAAACGTTCCCCACATACAAGTTTTTTTTACTTTTCACTGGACCCTAAATATATTAAATTCCAAACACCTACATTACATGGCATATAAATTCGTGTAGTATTTATACACGTAGCCATAAATACTCACATGTCCATTATCGTCCAGCAGGTTGTTGGTCAGTTTGAGTTTATCGAAGGAGACGATTTGTTTCATCCATTGGGCTCCTTTAGCGGGGGAGTCGGGGTGGTAGTGAACCCTCCCGGGTGTGGCAGGGTCAGCCTTACCGGCCACCAACCACGACGAGCTGTGAAACGCATACCTTTAAAACAAAGAGATAAGAAGAATGAACTGATGGACTGTAAGGCATGTATTTTAGTTCATTCGTGCTTATGCTGGAGATGTTTTTTGTAACTTTATTAGATGTTTATAGACCCACCAAGACGATATTTTGCTGGACCAGCCAACCCTTCAGTAGCTAGATGTTTTAATTCTCTTGTAGCCCCGGCTATATGGGACCCACATTTCCCAGCTGCTACATGCCTCGTTAATAACCTGCCAAAACTATCGGACCTGGACTATTTGTTGCTCGGTAGCCATGGTAACAAGGACCTTGGACTAACTTTCTGTAAATAGCACCGACATAAATAGCTAGACCAGTTCTAATAACACGATGAAACCCACTCCCGGTTTAGTTATTATAGCTTGATTTATAGTGTTTTAATTGCTATTAGGTTATTTTTCAGAACTTGGCAGTATAGCCTGGTGGTTAATGTACTCTGGTATTGATTGGAAGGTTGAGGATTGAAGTCCCTGCATCATTATACTAAGACTGTTCGACATTTGAGTATGCTTGCCTTGCATCAAGTCGTTTTGGATGAAGGTTGAATGAATGGGATAAATTCTGCTTTTAATAAATGGTCTGTGTGATATAACGTAGCCAAACGAAGTAAGACGCATTATAGACAAAACTGGATGTATGTTGCTGTAGTGAAGTCAACTATTTAAGTTAAATAATGACATATCTAATCATAGTCATAGCATTAAAAGCAATACATATGGCTTTGAAGTAACTGACTATATCCACGTATGGTCTTGCTATACAGTTTGTAAGTTCATAATTATTAATGCAACATAATCAGGAAACAGTGTGCAGTTTATAGAACAAATGATCCATCCAGACAACTGTATGTAAATATTTATTGTGAACTGTTTTATTCATCATCCTAAACAATCCCAGACTCCAGATGAGTGAGTGTGTTTGGATGAATCGTGACATTCGGGCCATCAAACAGCAAACTAATCATTTTCAGGTTTCACCAGCATGAATCCTAAACATCAGGGTTTCACCAGCTGATTTTCAATAAACTACAATTAAGAAATCGCAGGAAGGGGCAATATAGACAACATTTATATCGTACGTTGCCATGATGAAGCCAAAAAATAGACCAATTAAAGACGTTTATGTAGTGTGTTCATGTTGTAGGCATTAATAAAGTATATTACATTTGTGTGGTGTTTACTCTTCTCCACAAACTGAAACTGTCTAGCTTTACCCAACCGTGATATAACAGGTTATAGATAAACATAATGTGACACTGATTTCACTGACTGATCTGACTTTAATCCTCGTGTTGACTTGCTTTTACGATAACCTATGAACATATTTTGCTGAAATGTCATTAATATATAGTAGATATGTAGTTAATTTATTTGTTCCTAATTGTAATGTCAGCGTTTGGATCGTAAGTTCAGCTTTACTTTTATTGTTAGGTCACATAGACCTAAAATAAAAATATCAGCCACTAATAAATAGAAAATACTTGGTAACTTATTATTCCTGCACACCTACTGTCATGTTTAAGAGTAAACTTGTGCATCAGTACGGTTTACTTACCGATATCGTTTATCGTCGACCGGTAGGAAATCCATTAAAAGCATGTAGTCGGCCATTGGGTCCATCCCGAATATTTTCACTTGGAAGGTAGGAAACATTCGTCTAAAAAGAAACAGAGTAAATTAAAGCTTCGTTAGTCTTTCATACAGCAACAGAACTGACACAGGGTTTTATTTTCTGACGCAAATGTCATTCTGTCATGTCATGTAGTTATACGCCCTGTATAAACTTCTTTTGTAGTTTTTAAGCATTTGCATCTATTAAAACATTTTTTAGCACACTATGATAATAATAATAATTTTCCCAGGAGTTTTATTGAATGTGTAGTGCAGACATGTGCAATTTTACGTTTCATGCATTATGGCAATTCGAGGTGCTTATATCTAGTTTATTATTTTTGTAGTATTTTTATAGAACAATAATACATTACATTTCCATTTAATGGAACAATAATTCATTAAAAAAGTTTTGAAACTATTGTTTGATAGATGAGATGTTACAAACTCTTGCGTATTTATTAAATTCTATAATTTATTTTACACGATTTGGGATTTAGACTGGAAGTGTGAAGTGTAATATGTATTATGTATATTATGTATGACATTTCTTCTACAATAATTCATAATATAATGTCATTTAAAATAATCTCAGTGCTTGACAAACCCAAATCGATGACGCGTTTTTGCGCCAAATCTAAAATGCATAAATTTTTAACAGATTTTGTTTGGATATTTATTCGATCTCTTCCCCCTCCAGCTATAAATTTGACCTGTAAGTAAATCTGTTTTTTTTTCCTCCCACTGCTGTTTGTGAGTGAAAGTGATCCTCCAGGTCATCGCTCCATAAGCATCAGTGTCAGGGTGCAGTTTTGCTCAGGTGAGGCTAAAGTAGCTCTGAAAGTGCTTTTCTGAGGATCTGGTGTTGGGAAAGTTTCGCTAGTGACAGATTACCCTGTAATACTGAACAACAGTGCAAACTAATCCTACTGCAGCTAAATTACAATACAGGATCTCTGTTTTTCTTATTTGTTTTTCTTGGCACAACGAAACAAATAGAATTAAAAAGTGCAAAGCCAACAAAAATCAGCAGTGATCACATAAACACAAATAAAGTCGAATTAAGAAATTATTTTGCTCTTGAGAACATCAGTTTCATATAAAAATAATTCATTACTGTATTTTTATAGTCGAAGTAAATGGGTCGAAAATTAATCGCGTAAACTTTTTTTTAATATAAATTATACATTTTTGCGTTTAAAAGTTCAATACATTGTTTACAGCATTACCATAATCGATAAGTCACATGTATTATGCTTATGTATATAAAATTGTTCTACAAATTTAAGATTTTTTTGTGAAAAGCTTTTAAAAGCATAATTAATTGTTGTTCAATAGATATAATTTTATAATGTAACAATATTTGTTTATTTTAGTTTAGTTATTACAAAGCATGAGCTTAAACGCTGCTTCAAAACAAATTAAAATGATTTATAAAGTGTTAAAATGAGTTCGACAACTGACAACTCAAATACGTGTTAATTATTTTTACTGTTAATATTTAATGCTCGCGTTTTCCAGCTTTATTTGAAACTTAATTCTTTATTGTATTTAGTATTTTAGTATTTAAGGAATGTAACTAAAATCACATTAGAGCGAATTTTCTCTATCAGTCTAAATAACAAAACATGTCAGTTATATGGACGGAAAAAGACAAAGGAAAAAGAAAGTCAACAAATTCACCAAATATCCCAAATATTCAGATTTTATACATGATTTAACTGAAAAATAATACATCAAGATTTTTTTTTCAATAGCTGCTTTTTACTGGTGTTTTTAGAAATAAATCGCTTGAACTACAGTTTATCAGCAGCATAGTTCATTTATTGACATTAAAAGCAACAACATTTCACATTTCCTTACATATCACATTAAAATCTAAATATTAAAGATTTAGTCATTAGCAGTTTGTATTAATTCAGTACAACACTGAAATTATTTACAGCATTTAACAGACGCGTTTATCCAAAGCGACTAAATTACGACTAAATACAATTCGAGCCGTTTGGAGTTAGGGGTCTTGCTCAGGGGCCCAACAGTGGTAACTTGGTGATGGTGGGACTTAAACCGGCAACCTTCTAATTACTAATCCAGTACCTTAACCACTGAGCTACCGCTTTTAAATCTTAAGAATTAATTAACCCAAATAATTAAAAAACCACCCCTACACTTAAAATTGGTTAAAATGAATTAACTTTTTTAATAAATGTCATTCTGTCACGTCATGTCATGTAGTTATACGCCCTGCACTTCTTTTGTAGTTTTTTGCATCTATTATTTGCATCTCTTAAAACATTTTTTTAGCAGCCTATAATAATAATTATAACAATAATAATCAATTTTGGAAAATAATAATTAAAACTTTAAATTAAATATTAAATAAAATATTTTACAGTTAGATTTTCTATGAAATATTTGATGTGAAAATGATTATTAAATATAAAATAAAATATATTACTAGTATTAAATATTAATAAATGTATACATGAATTTGCATTTTGAGATGAAACAAACTTTATTTATGAAGAAACACCAATGAATCACCTAACTGTTAAATAGAAATATAGATGAATAGATAAAAATACAATAGAAATAATAAAAACTCGGATAAATTCCTTTGTAGTTATGAATATTACTAAATAAACATGATCGCGTTTTATCTAGGTTTTAAAAACACCCAACAATTAAAACTTGTACTGTTATACAATGTGATTTAAACAATCAAGTCCATGAATTTTAGCATGCTGTTACAAAGTAGAGGATGAAGCCATTAGCACCAGGGCTTAAATAACTATTTGTTGATTTGTGATTATTCTAATCTTCCCGTCATGCCAAGCGGCCTTTGAATACGCTAACATTGTGGAGGACACTATCAGCTTTTATCCTCTCTTATCACAGAGTAAACACACACACTGTTAGCTCTCCATTATAGCTCTGTAAGCTTCTACACTGCTGCTAAATAGTGTTAAATATTCAACACTTCAACTGGTGTTTGCAGAAAACAGGAGGTGAAGAATTACTCTCATTTATCTCTGTTCAGAAGGTTAAATACTGAATGAGCTATATACATTCCTTTTTAAATTCAGTTTAAAAATGGAAAAGGATGGAAGATAACTTGTGGAACACAGTGTTAACCCCAAACCATCGGTGTTAATTTAATAATGTGGGTGTTAAGTCGACCCAGTTCATTCACCAGTCTGCTATTGTAGTTGGATTTATCATTTAAGAGGGAACTTAATACCTGTGGGTTTTGTTTAGGGTTTTTATCAATGTCCAGGCCAAGAATGAGTTTATAACCTTAGCTGGACGCATTACATTACACTAAAGTCTTATTTTAACTATTTAATAGTTCATTCAGCCAATGAGCAGCCAACACGTGTAAGGGGTAATAATAAATGTGCTAATTCATTATTGTTTTTAATAATAAAGTATTTATGAATATACTGAACCTTGCAGGCGTTAATTCATTCATGCAGAAAGCAATTCTACTCAGATTTACCTACACTAACAGTGCATGAATATATTATTTTATTCAAACGTTAATTTTGCTTCAATTAAAGTGGCTTCTGTTAACACTTATATTATGTATAAAGCTGAAGGCTTGTTTATACACTGCACAAAATTCTATGCAAACATTCTTTCTCCACGTTAAGACGTAACATATCCACGTTTTGTTCTTGATAATGAAAGTTAAATCCAACCTCAGCTGGATTGTTTGACCCAAATTCAGATTAATTGTTAATTAGCTGAGAATCTTAATTAAACGTTTAGTTTATAATTCAACACGAACGTTAAATTATCCCTGCTTGCTTCAAAGCTGAAGGCCTATCATTTCCCCCACATTGTGTATTTCAGCAAGAGTAATGCTCATTTTAATGAAAAATATTATGTATTATATTTTAAAACTTCACTTTTATGTATAATTATTAACGTAAAGCTAAAAATGTGTCTTACATTGTGGGAGGCCAATTACTACCCGCAACGCGTATTTAG
Source organism: Trichomycterus rosablanca (assembly GCF_030014385.1). Taxonomy (NCBI): domain Eukaryota; kingdom Metazoa; phylum Chordata; class Actinopteri; order Siluriformes; family Trichomycteridae; genus Trichomycterus; species Trichomycterus rosablanca. Next base: position 1,784,088 of record NC_086008.1, read on the forward strand.
AACTTCGCATTGTGTATTGAAACACCAAGGTTCAGTCCTAAACCCAGACTAACACTACAGGTGGAGAGGTAAATTACTACAGTAGGATGTGAACTGCTGTTAAATGATGTTAAATATCTAACAGGCCGGTGTTTGTTTTGTAAGTGTTAATTAAATTAAACACGATTTGAAGCAAGCAAGCTGTAGCTCTAGCTGTAGTTATAAACACATTATTTCATTTAATCATATTTAATCATACAGAACAAAATTTGCTCAACAAAAGTGCTGAGGTAGCTCTCAAAATGTTTACCCCCCCACCCAAAAAAATCCACAGTGCTGCCACAGTTGTACCCTGGTAAACTAGAGTCAAAACTGCTGCTTGTTTTAGTTTACTAATATTTATCTTTTGGAGTATAATCGTGATTTGTGCATTATAACCTGGCACATGAGTTCATTTAATATTGTGCCAAATTTAACACTCCAGGTCGCAAATGTAGGCCTGTAACACAACACTGTGTATTCAACATCTAATGCTTCAGTGCTAATGCACTATAATTTAACACAATGTGTAACAGAATATTTGCATGAGATGTATGACCCTTTAACACTGATTCAACAAGATTTAACAGTGCTGCTATAACCACTATATATGCACTAAGCATCTTAAATCTGCACCAATTCAATACAGTAAGGTTAATATATAATATATAACAATAGTATAGGCTATTACTTCTGTTAATTAAAATGCACAGTGACCAGTTGTAATGTTTATAGACCTGTATTATTTTATTATTTCACTGCTGTTGTTTTGCTTTTTTATATGTGAATAATAATGCAACACTTATTATTTATATTTAATAATGCTGTAAACAATCAAGGTGTTTTAATTCGAGCATGCACATTTATTTCTTCGAAATTTAGATTGCACTGCTGGTGTATAAATGTTTGGAAATTTACTGTCAAAAACAAAAACTCTCATTGTGTACAATTGAAATCAATCCTACACGAGTAATCTTTTGGAAACGCTGAATTGAAATATTAAAAATAAATAAATAAATAAATAATAATAATAATAAACGGAGTCGCTCACCTTCCAGCCTTGGTGACGATCATTTCAGTACCCAGCTGATTAAACTCATCCCACAGCGCCTTCATCTCCAGCTGCACGCTGATGTTTGCCACTTTGGGATTCTTTTTCACCAGAGACTTGTTCGGTGTTGAGGTTGAAGATGAAGAAGATGAAGATGATGAAGTAGAGGAGCAGCTCGTGTTGGCCGGGTCACCCTGTGCGGCCTCGGAGCCCGAGTACGGGGGATAACACGCGGCCTGGGGCGCAGAAGGGCAAGACTCGAAGTGGCCCTCATGCTGGCTGCTGTAAGGATCCCCGGGCGATGGCGAGAGGTGGTGAGGGTGAGGGTGGTGCGGGTGAGGAGGGTGAGGGTGAGCATGGTAGCTGCCCGGCGCGTTTAAGCTGTTCAGGCTGCTGGTGGTGAAGGCTGCAACATCGCAAAAATGGGAGAGCTGCGTCAGCCACGGGCTTGAGATGGCTGAAATCATTCCCAAAAATACGCAAAATTAAACAAAATACTAGAAAAGAAAAGTAGATAAAGTTTGCGACTGTTGAGCAGTCGGGTTTCTGACGCTGTCAGCGGGTAAATGATGGTTATGTCATAAAAAAATAATATTCACACAAAGTCGCGCAAGAATCAGAAAAGTGTGAAATCAAGCGCGTAAAATATTTTGTCCTTTTTAAAACAGAAACTGAACACAAAAACACTCCGCTGGTGATGCGGCGATTTCTTTTGGTTTGTTTTAAAACATACAAAATGGGCAAAAAATAAAAAACCCACGATGCTTAAATGATAAATATAATAATAAAAAAAAAAGTAAATAAATCAAAGTCCTTTACAGTAACGCAATATCCGATGCAGCACGAAAGCCCGAAAAAAGCACAAAATGCCGCAATCGACACACACACACACGCACAAAAACACCCAGATCTCAATAAAGTCCTTCAGTCTGCAAAAGCGCAAAGGTGCGGCGTTTATCTGCCCCGTGTTGTTGTGTTTTGAGCTGCAACTGCTCCAATCTGCCTCTGCTTCTCCTGCCTGTATGCTAATGCAAAATCCAGACTTTCTTCTCTCTTATCTGCTCCCCATAGGGCCACCCCTTCACACACACACACACACACACACACACACACACACACACACACACACTTGCGCGCACACACGCACCCGCACGCACACACACGCAAATCTCCGGTTCTTGTTTCTATTTAGATAAGACGCTGCAGGTACACTCGCATCTTTACCTTTTCCTCACTGACCCTGACTGACACTATTTATATCTATATCTTTTTTATTTTTTATTTTTTTATTTTTTGCAATTTTATATGTATTTTTAAAATGTATTATTATGGATAAATATGTTAAAATAGTTATTTTCCTAATCTCAGTACGAGAAATTAAGCAGAAACATTTAGGTTATTTTTGTATTTAATTTTTTCCTGCTTTTATATTTCTGCAGTAAATTGTGAATTTTTCTAATGCATTCTTTCATTTTAGTTATTTATTTTGCCACACAGACCAAGCTGCAATTTTACTCATGTTAAATGTTATTTTATTATTATTTTAATATTATTTTGCAGTGCGTAAAATGCTTCCCACGTGTTCCAAATCTCCATATTTTTATATGGTTATTAAAAGTCGTCAACCTCTTGCTATTTATTTTTAATTAATAAATCACTATTTAAATAATGAAAATGCACCGCGTTTTTTAATATTCCTTGTTTTATTTACAGGTACTCAGAATCCATATGCAGTTTTACATCATTCTTACAGTTGACCCTAATTGCACCCCGGATTTACCTCACGAATTATATTCATTTTATGTGGGTTATGGTTGGGTCAGATTTGGGCTTTTGCGTGGCAAAAAAAAAAAAACAGCACATAATGTTTATGCTGAGACCAAAATGCAGCCTAAGTCACTGCTCATACTGATTTATTATTTTCTTTGTGTGTAATTTATTGTATAGTATATTTTTTCCATTTGCATGTGCATTTGTGCAGTAGTGAATTCATCATTTTTAACTTCTGCGTTTATAACCTTGACACAGATTTTTATCCAAAATTGCACCTGGGCCAAATCTGTAAATAAATAAATAAAATAATAATAATAAATCTTGGGAATGAATTTACTACACAATTGTGTTGACTTTAGATTGTACAGTAACTGTGTAGCATTTACTGCACTTTTATTCGTCCTGCTCTCATTTGCATGTTTGACATTGACAGTTATGCTGCAAATGATAAATAAACTTACTATTTACGTATACACATAATATTATCATTTCATTTTGGTTGAAATGTGCTCGAATTCGCTCTTGCTAACAAATAATTAGTTGATTATTAATTACAATATGTGCCAAAAAGTGTATTCATTTATCCTTTTCCTTAGTGTCTTTATTTACATTTCCTTCGTCCACTTTGTGTCTCCAGTGTACCTAAATGCATATTTTGTCATCAATCATAAAGAGCTGCATAATGTTTATTTTACTGGGTTAAAACTGGGACGAAATAAGTTGCAACTGAGTTGAACTTCAGATTGGGCGCCATAATATTAACTCTCATTTTCCACCTTGGATATTTTGTGCATTATAAAAGGCCTTAAATCTGTTTTGGGTCAATTCGGCTTTGCATAAATCTCATACTATGGAAATTGACATGGAAACATGCAAACGTCATTAGCTGGGGTTTAGACATACTGTGTTTACTCAGCTTTACCCTGCACTTGTTGTTTATTGTGTTTTCATTTTGCTATAAACAGAGACATCTAGTTCAGAATTCAGATGGACAGTCACACTGGGGCACATTAGGACCACATATCGTTACTTTTGTGGTCCAAATTTATACTCATAGCTCATATAGGTATTTATAATTATTTCCTCGCCTCTCTTTTCTATGTAAATAACCATCATTTGTAATTATTTAATGATTTGTTTTTGCACAGGGGCCCTTAAGATGATTCGCCGCTGCAATAACATCTGCACCCGCGTCAGCCGACTTTTCCTGCTGTTCTCCCACGCAGCGAAGGTACATTTTAATGAATAAATATATTGTCACAGCTTATTGCATGCATTACATTTGCTTTAATGACACTTCACTGTTTTATTTGCATATGCATGCGTGTAATGTGCAGCAGGAAATGTCTGAACTACGGGAACTCAGGTACCCATGCGTGTCTGCGGCTTTCCGGGCGCACCGCAGTGCCGTCAAACCCCCCCAAAAAATGACCCACAAGTGTAGATTATGTTCCACTCTTACCTTCCATTTCGCGGGTCACTGTGCTGTAGTGCATGGTAAAAGATCCGAGTTTTACACTGGTTTTTTTACACGTTTTACGAAAGTCGCGTTTCCCCGCTGGCGAGAAGAGATATGGCGACACTGGGATCGCTTGCTCTGGGAGAAATGCCTCCGTCCATGAAACAGAAATCAAAAGTATTTGTAGATAAACGTCCTTCTTTTATTCCCTTTCAGTCCAGAGAACGTGAGATGGAGCTCAGAGCTGATTTTTCTTTGCTGTCGTCTCTTTTTGGGTAGCGACTCCAGTGTTTTTTCAAAGACAAGTCATTTCGGAATCACAAATGGTGCTTCTTTAATACATTTTGAGCTCTCCTGGTCGGTGTACAGACATGCCTTCTGTCTTATCTGACAAAACAGCTCATCCAGATGAGGAAAAGCTGTTTTGTTCGCGGTTTTCAAGCGAACTACTCAGACCCACCATTGAAGAAAGCAGTGAAGTTACTTGGCTGCTCGACGTGCCTGCAGGAGAAACTACTGCACAGACAGACTGCGTGTGTGTGTGTGTGTGTGTGTGTGTGCGTGTGTTTGTGTGTGTGTGTGTGTGTGTGTGTGTGTGCGTGTGTGTGTGAGCTCCACGCCTACCACAGACAGTAAAAAAGAAAGGAAATGGAATTGCATGGAATGTTTTATTTGAACGTGTCAGTCAATGTATATGTAAAGGCTGTAGGCGATCCGTCCTGTAAATTATTACACCATACATTCGCATTTCAGATGGACTCACTGTAGAGTTAAAACCTCACTGGGATTTACTTATCACTGCATAGGAAAATAGAAATATTACAGATTAGAGATGTGATAATGTAGTCTGCAGTTTTGATCGCATTTGAACAGAAGAGGATCATTATTATCAAACGTATTGTGTTCACTGTATACTGTACATTAATAATTATGTCCTACCTTAAATAATTATATTGTTGCGTTTGTTTGGCCATACATGTTTTTTGAGCATTGCCTGGATCAGTATATATGTCCAAAAGGTATGTGGTTGTATGTGGTTTATTACACCGGACGTTCAATAACACATTTTATAAATATTGTTATAAATCGGATAGACGCATATCAACAGATTATTGTATGTGTAATTAAGAATAGAAATAGGTTGTTGTTTGTGCGTTTAAGTGATTGTTTTGTAGTTTTGTAGTTTGTATAACAAGTGTTAGGATTGAATTGAATTGATTTGCACATCTATACAGCTATAAAACTAAACCGTGGTTGTTTAATATATGACGTCACAAAATGCGCACTTTGTAAGTGCAAGATTTAGGACATTTACTGCACATATTCCATACAGACTGAACCTCACATGAAGAATAGTATATTATATATCATACAGTTGGACATACAGCTGAAGAGTTCCAGTTTACAGTTCCAGCAGACACACAGCGTTGTATTGGCGTCTTTTGTTGCTGGAGGCATAATTCTGACATGTATGTGTACCTGTTTGCATACGAGACGTGACATTCAGAGTAACATGTAAGGCATTCAGAATATGTAGGACATAGTATTTTTAGGAAATGCTAACTTAAATACATAAAACCACGTGACATGCAAATGTAGGATATTTGGAAATACATCGTGTAAAAATAATTATAACTTGTATACAGATAGATAGATAGATAGATAGATAGATAGATAGATAGATAGATAGATAGATACTTTATTGATCCTTTGCAGGAAATTTCTTTGTTACAGCAGCTCACATCAGACAACAACAACTTCTTACATACATACAACATATAACATTCACTAACAGTATAAAAACAAGAAATAAAAATAAAAATGTACGGTATGATTCTATATACATGTAAACCCTTTTTATGGTGCATGCATAGCATACAAAATGTAGGTATTTATTACAAATTATTATGAATTACTTTAAATTATTATGAGTTGTTGAACAGTCTGATTGCAGATGTGAGGAATGATTTCCTGTAGCGTTCAGTCCTGCATTTGGAAGGAATATACATGGCAGGATTAGGAAGGACACTGTTAAATGTAATATGTAATAAGCAGACGTTTACTGTACACAACATTAGGGCCATTTAGGACACACATGACAAACAAAAGTTGGATGTTTGACCAAATAATTACAGGGAAAAAAACAGATTATCGCATTATTAGGATCACAATTTTCTAAATGTATGGCAGGCATTGAGAATTAGGACACTTTGGGTGCATGCATACTATCTAAGGTGCAGTATGGACACCATGTAAAATGTTTTCTAGGACTTGCTGGATTAGGACATAAAGACTTGAAAATAAGAAGCGGTGGAGCAGTGATATACGTGCAGAAGCATATTATTATTATTGTATTTTTATTTTCTGAGTTATTTGTACTTGAACATTGAAGACACATAGACACAAACTATTTGTAGTTTGTATAACAAGTGTTTGGACTTGAATTTACTGGTTTTGATTCGCACTATAAAACTAAACCGCGATTGTTGATTGTATGACGTCACAAAACGCGCATTTTGTACGTGCAAGAAATCCAGAATTAGATGTAAAACTCTATATTTAAAATTCTCCATGTAAAATTAGACCATGCAGTGGATGGCAGGCGGAAATAAAGCACAGGTCGGACATGCACTTGGATCTTGCCCTGTCTGATCCTGCTACTTGACCCCTGTTCTAATCTCCAGCAGTGTATCGAGCTGCTTATCTGCTGCTCAGCTTCATTATTAATGCACGTCAACTAAAAGTCCTGGTGTTTAAGCTCGAGTTGCTCCAGATAGGACTCGAGTTGCTTCTCATTTACACCTGGGCTCAGTGGGGGCAGAGGGGCACTAATGGGATGAGACTGTTACTGTTTCCCCTCCAGATTAAGTCACTGCGGGGTTTATCAGGATCTCCTCCCCTCTGAAGGTCCTAAATAAACCAGCACCATGATCTGCTGTTGTTTTAGTCAGGATGAGTCGGGTATTAGGATTTTGGAGAAGGAAACGTTTTTAGAAGCCTCGTTTAGGAGACAAAAACCAATGCAAAATGCGAGAACATGCAAAATCTACACACATCGACCTGTCTCATATACAGCAAATTGTTCGATTTCATTGTTTCTTAATAAAATTTATCCAGTATTTTCTGTATTAATTTAGGCTGTAATGATCTGTTATTAAAACTAATGATATATTAATATTATTATTATTACAAATAATATTTACATGCATCGCATCTCAATACATGTTAACAACATTATAAATATTATTATTTGTAAAATTAACATAGTATTATTATTATTATAATTAACATTGCATTGCAATATTATAATTAACAAAAGTAGATGTGGTTCAAACCGTAGCTTTCTGTTTTCCTATTATTATTATTATTATCATAATTATTATCGTTATTATTATTATTGTTATTATTATTACTACTATATTATATATTATTATTTTTACTAAAACATATTTACTGACTATATTAATTCTATGTTTTTTTCTGTGTATTTTTTATAAGTTATAATTGCTCTTTTATGCCGTTTGTAAACTTTATATTTAAAAGTCTTGTAGACAAAATAACTTTTTATTGAGCTTTATTATATTTCATCCCAATCGGTGTGACTTGTCTGACTTATTTGTAATATATTTTAGTGTTTTGTAATGCACTATATGCAATATAATATTTTTTAAAAAGTGTTATGGCAAAACAAACAGGTTACATAAAGTTAGTTTGCTTTTTGTGTAAAAATGTATTATTATTATATTGTTGTTATCATAATAAACAACAATAACGATAATTAATTGTATTTATAACTGATTTCTTCCTCAAGAAGTAAACACGACATAATTTTCAATAATTAAAAGCCATCACATTTGAAAAAAAAACAACTTTATATTTATTACAAAAAATGCATTACATGTTGAATAATTGAACGATAAAACCTTTACTGTTTATATATAGATATTATAAAACTATGAAAATGTAAATATGAAATAGAACAGGCCTGTATAATTTAGGCCTATAAACAGCGTATTTTGTATAATTCGGTCATTTGGAAGAAAAAAAATAATTTTAATAAGAATTGTTGGTGGGCATTTATCGACTTGGACTTGATTGTATTTTAGGTCAAACGTATTTCTTTATATTAGTGATTTTAGGGTGGAAGTTTGACTGTTTTGTGCAGCATAGTTCCGGTCTGAGCTCACTTGCTGTGCCGCACCAGATCGTGCCCAGTGTTTCTCTCTTCTTTATCTCATTCACTTCATCATTGCCAAGTCGGAAGCTCCTTTGTAAACACCCAGGTGATAACAGACAAAATACAGAGTCCCATTAAACACACACGCACACACACACACACACACACACACACACACACACACACACACACACACACACACACACACACACACACACACACACACACACACACACAAACAAAAAGGAAGAGAGCTCTCATTAAGACTTAAACCTGTGCGATATTAAATACTGTTTATATTAGAAAAAACTGAGAAACAGCAAAATTTGGCAAATTTGGCTACACACTGAACAAACTCGGATCTTTAAGTCAGTAAACAATCAGAGGAGGGGTGGACACAAAATGATCTGACCCCTTCACTTTCTTAACTCATGAAAAGACCAGTTAAAGCTATATTATGTACACAGTACAAACAACACCAAGCAATACTATAGCTTTATTACTATATGCTTTCTCGTTTAAATAAGTGATTATAAAAAAGATCTGGTATTAAAATTAACTGACGGTCAATCATCAGTTGTCATTTTCGATGTCTATTTTATGACGTCACTTTTATTCATGTGAATCTAGTAGTAATGAGATGATCAACACACCCAACACCAAATTCATATTATATACATCTTACAGTATCTTACATTATAGCTTATAACAATATAATAAGTTATAAGTTAAGTTATATAATATAATAATAATCTAACAATATAAAATCGGACATTTGACGCAGCAACCAGAAGCCACAACAACCAGAGAAAAGACGTCAATACAGCACTGTTTGCCCGCTGGTGGTGTGCATAGTATTACAAACACACAGAGTATTTCAGGTTCTACTCTTTCCTGAATGTAATAAGGATGTCAGATGGGAAATAATGTGTAGGAAAAGCAAGACTTTACCTACTTTTAACGCAATAAAGACACGGGAAGGTACACACTGCCTGATCCTGCCTGCATGATGTCAGTGAGTCTATGTGTCCTGACTAATAGTCTCTTAATGCTGCACTTCATATTTGTAAACTGCAGAAATTGTGATGGTATATTTGATTATACGTCGTGGCTACTGAGATGACTCTGTGTTTATGAGCAGGGTTGGTTATTTTTTCTTTGTTTCAGTATCAAACCACATGCTTACACAAGTGAAGCAATGCCAGACAGACACTTAATTCTCTCCCAACTGGTTTTGGTGCTCATGGCACAAGGCTGAAGGTGTAGGGCTTTGTGAATCGACTGCTGGAAATTTGCACAATATTAAATTACCTGGATTGCAGTTTGTTTGTTTGGATTTGAAGTATCGTGTTAACTTAATGAAACGGAGTATAAAGATTTAGATCGAGAAGATCGAAAAGGTGCAAAATACAATCCAAGATTTAACGTGTTTTAGTATTAATGTTGCTTAGACTTCTAGAAGAGCATTTGCACGATTTGCAGCTGAATTAGTTCTTACAGACAGCGAAATCTCTCAACTGTGAATCTGTAAACGAAAGGAAAAGTTACAAACATCAGTTTTGGGTTTTTAGGGCGTGGTTCGATTATTCGGACTTCATTCTGTCACACAAAATCATTTCCCTCGTTGAAAACTCCCCAAAAAACCCTTTAAACTGATGATGTTTTATGGTGCAAACAGTAGGGTGGTCCCCTGCCCTCAGGGCTCTGTCTCTCATACACACCATTAGTTGTGTAGTGCATGTGTAAAACCAATTTTAGTTAGTAATTGGATCTTAAAGACCACTGATTTACCTTTGAGGAAACATTCCGAGGGTTTCACTTCTAAACGCTGAGTAGCACCTTGGGAAAAAAAATCAGGGTTTTATATAAAAATTAGTCGTTCCTGCATGTTTTTCTGTTTAAATGTTGTATAAAGTATAATAAAATATTTCTTTGCGCAGTTAAAACACTATCAATAGATTCTGTAAGGTATAAAAAGTATTATTTAATTCATATTACATGCCATGCACTTATATTTGTACTTAAATATGTATGTATTATTTTTTTAAAATACAATTTCTAATCCATTGTTAGCATGTGGCAACTGTGATTCACCCCAACTGATCTTTCGTTCCTAAAAAAAGGTTTATTTATTTTCCTATTGTGTAAATTATTTTTTACTTTTACGTTTTATTTCTTACTATTTGAACTCTTTTAACTGCTATTAAAATGTATTTGGATAATCAGCCTTACACTATATTTAAGCTCATGTGTTTACACTGACATTATTCTAAAATAAAAAACTATTATAACCATTCATTTATAATTTATTACTGACAATGTAAAGGTAATTTATTTATCCGCGCATTCTGAGCTTTTATTATCTAGGAAAACAAGCTACAAATTAAAATTAGAACACAATAGAAATTGCATCATGTAGAACGATTCAAGTGCACTTTTTATGTTTTGTTGGATAGAATTAACAATAAAACTTCTTTATGTCTACTATAATATGAATACTATTCACCTGTAATGCAATGTATTTTTATAATAAATTATTAAATTGGTTATTATAACGAATTAACCATCATAAATAAATAAAGAATCGTTCACAATTCATAGTTAGATTGAAATACATGATACGATTATTTAATCAGTTGTTTTGACCTGAGAAATAGTTTCAAAACATTATTATTTATTATTTTTATAAATTAAATGTACTAGACCAGACAGGCTGTTTTAAGGTGTTGGGTGAGAATGTGTAGTGTCGGTTTTACTGATGTGTGTTTGTAGGATTCGGACTTTTTGTTCCTCTTGGATTATAACAGCAGCTGTTTTGTTGTAATAATGAGACATTTAATACCCATCACTCTGTGAGTCTGTGTGTGTGTGTGTGGGTGTGTGTGTGTGTGGGTGTGTGGGTGGGTGGGTCGGTGTGTGTGGGTGTTTTACTGTGTGTTACACACCAGTTCGGATTTGCACTTGACTTTGCTTTGGCCTGATAGCAGGTCAGACTGTGAGGTGAAAAGTCTTTGGGTTTTTCCTACATTAATACCACGTACAGTGAGACTAACAGCTGAGACTTTGCATTTGGGTGCTTCCTATGTGAGTTTGGCATGTTCTTCTCGATCCATGTGTGTTCACCAGGAGGTGCTCTGGCTACCCTAAATCCCTACTGGGTGACTATATGAATGAGAGCGTAATGCTCTGGTGGCACTTACAGTCCACTGTGTCTTTCTGACTGTGTTACTAGGACAGGCACATAATCCACCGCGTTCCTGATCAGAATAAAACAGCTACTGAGATGTACTGTAGGAATTAGTGATGATGATGAATATGATTTTGGTTGGTAATATCGATTTGTAAAAGTCGAGTGAAAGACCACGAAACAAGAACAAGCTATTGAAATAATAGTAATAATAATAATAATAACAATAATAATAATAATAATAATAATAAAAATAACAGCAATAATAATAATAATAATAATAATAACAATAATAATAAAAAAAAATAAAATAAAAAAAAATAAAAATAATAATAATAATAACGATAATAATAATAATAAAAATAACGATAATAATAATAACGATAATAATAATAATAACAACAACAACAACAACAAAGATGTTTATATTTAACAAATAATAAATCAATTTTGGTTAAAAAGGAAAATATGTAAACAAGATAAAACTATTCTAATTACATAATAAGAAATCGGATCATAATTACCGCATCCATGTTTCAGTATTTATTAGAGATTAATTTTTAAATATTAGAGATTAATTTTTAAATACATTTTATTTTATTTTAGACATTTTATTTAATTCTGAAATAAATAAATAAAGGAACCTGAATTATATCTGGCTGAGATAAAGCTGTGAGATGTTAATTAGAGCCGCGATCAATTAGCGGATCATAAATCACGGGCTGACAGAAGAGCAGGAGGTGATTTTGAACATCCATATATCAGTGCGGGTGGGTGCGGCAGGGGGACTCCGAGACCCCCTCACCGTGTATAAAACTCTATCCTATATAAATATTAGCCCAAATCCCCGGAATAAGACCCTCAGGAAGCGGGCAGTTGACCGCTGACAGTTCGGCTTTTGCTGAGCAGCTGCCCGAACAGCGAAACCCTAATGGGAAGCCGAAAGGTCAAAAATCCCACCGAACAGTCAGAAAACAGCAGAAAACAGCACATTTATTCATTTTTAAGATTTAAAATAATCACAACAACTAATGTATATAATATAGTATAATATAATGTGTGTTAATTCAAATTAAGGAATAAAAAAATCATAATCAAAAATATTTAACGTTTTTTAATCAAATATAAGGATGTAAAACAATGATTTAAAAAAAAAAAATGTATTATTACCTTATGAAACCAATCTTTTTTAATGAAAAAAACAGGTTTGCTCACATTCACTACTGTGAAAATTAAACTATAATAAAAAAATAGATCTAAAATAAATGTCTGCCCATTTGTATAATTTATTACACACATTTAGACCTGTTATTTAAGTTCAATGTTTGAGCTCAGTTTGTATTTTAAATCACTTAATAACTGTTAAACACTTTTTACTAGTGCAAATATACTTCACATTTCTACAGAATGGCTTTAAAAAAATACAATACAGAGGATTAGAGCATTTTCTGGGTAGAATAATCTTTTTGTTATTAAGCTTTTCGTTCTCATTATTTTTAAATAGAATAAATAATTTCACAATCCAGAAAATAACACTCATGGAAATGTGTATGAACTTACAGTATACAGTATTTACAGTCTATAATGCATATTTTATTTTATAATTATTATAATTTTATAATATTTCACACATGTTGTTTTCCTGGGTTTATAACACCTGACATGCTGGACTGATTTATCTAAAAAAAAATGTATGCACAATATTATTTCCTGACAGAAGGGCTTTAAAAACTGCACTTGTTGTTTTTTTAATTGTTGTTAATGCTTTAAGTAATTTATTTTATGAAGAATTAAATGTAATAACAAGCTCCCTATTTAATACATGTATTTGCACTGATTTCTGGAACCTTGAATAATTTTTCTATTTTTAAAGCAACAATAAAAGTCACTGTAGCTTGTATGACGTTTTAATAGTTTTATAAATTCGGCCAACTATTTAATCAAAATTAAATTTAAAGTCTGAATATTCACATAAATCAGAGAAATAGTTAAAGTATGAAGAATTGGAAGCCTTCGTTACTTTATAATAATTTTCTGTAACTTTTCAATAGATTGATGTGAATTATGTGTGTTTAATCATGTTATAGTTTATTGTTTAATATTAATTTTTACAGTTTTCGGCCAATAATCTTGGATCATTAGTTTGTCTTTACGCATTTACATTTTCGGCATTTAGCAGCCGCCTTAATACAATTTACATTACAGTTACAGTAAACAGTCTGAGTAATTAAGGGTTAAGGGCCTTGCTCAAGGGCCCAACAGCAGCAACCTGGCAGTGGTGGGGCTTGAACCAGCGACCTTCTGATTACTAGTCCAGTAGCTTAACCGCTAGGCTGCAGCTTGCCATATAAATATGACGCATGTGTATAATATTAGTAGAATATTAGTAATGGTTATTAAGTGCGTATTTTGATTCCCACACGTTTTTATATACAATAATAGAATAATAAATTCCAGAGCTGCACTTTATAATCTTTATTATTAAAGATAAATAAAAAACAAGAAGAATAAAAAGCCTGTTTGACCTGATGATGCACATTTCGTTCCTGTCTGACTGTTTTACACACCGAATAACCTCATTTTTCCTCACACGGACACAATGAGATAATTTTGTGACTCTTTGGGGGGTTTTAGCAGCTCTGGATCTGTGAGAAACGGGAAAATGTCACAATAAGCAAGGACACGAAACAGGGAAACATTTACAGTAAACACACTTCCGCTCTGGCTCCAAAAAATCCATTTTCTGTTGAACTAAACATTTTTTTGTGCGTTTTGGTCATTTGGGTTCGGACACAATGAGCTCAGGCACAATAAGTGTGAACATGTTTTTATCCCCCTGTGCCCATCCACACACCCTCACCCTTACCCTCACCCTGGACTGAACTGGATCCACCCAGCTTACTCACCAGCTCACACACCAGTTTACACACCAGCTCACACACCAGCTCACACACTCACTGCTTTATTCTCAGCTTCAGTTTAATTTATGAGATTATTAATTATTTACTATATGGTGTCTATTTTTATTTGTTTGTTTGACTATATTTCTACTATATTTATTTATTTTACCATATTCAATTCATTCTGCACCATTCCGTATATAAATACATTCTATTCTGATATGCATGGGTATATACAGTATATTCTTATAATGCAGTATATCTGTATATATGTATACACTGATCAGCCATAACATTTAAACCAGCAACTTTGTAGTTCTACAATTACTGACTGTAGTCCATCTGTTTCTCTACATGCTTTGTTAGTCTCCTTTCACCCTGTTCTTCAATGGTCAGGACCCCCACAGGGCCACCACAGAGCAGGTATTATTTAGGTGGTGGATGATTCTCAGCACTGCAGTGACACTGACATGGTGGTGGTGTGTTAGTGTGTGTTGTGCTGGTATGAGTGGATCAGACACAGCAGCGCTGCTGGAGGTTTTAAATACCGTGTCCACTCACTGTCCACTCTATTAGACACTCCTACCTAGTCGGTCCACCTTGTAGATGTAAAGTCAGAGATGATCGCTCATCTATTGCTGCTGTTTGAGTCGGTCATCTTCTAGACCTTCATCAGTGGTCACAGGACGCTGCCCACGGGGCGCTGTTGGCTGGATATTTTTGGTTGGTGGACTGTTCTCAGTCCAGCAGTGACAGTGAGGTGTTTAAAAACTCCAGCAGCGCTGCTGTGTCTGATCCACTCATACCAGCACGACACACACTAACACACCACCACCATGTCAGTGTCACTGCAGTGCTGAGAATGATCCACCAGCTAAATAATACCTGCTCTGTGGGGGTCCTGACCATTGAAGAACAGGGTGAAAGCAGGCTAAAAAAAGCGTGTAGAGAAACAGATGGACTACAGTCAGTAATTGTAGAACTACAAAGAGCTTCTGTATGGTAAGTGGAGCTGATAAAATGGACAGTGAGTGTAGAAACAAGGAGGTGGTTTTAATGTTATGGCTGATCGGTGTATAGTTATAGACTTTATGGACACCCTGTATTTCCACAAACTTAATCTACCAATCATCAGATTCTTCATGTGTGTTTGTGCTTCATACCATTTTAACCAGTTACACCTGATTTACATTTTTCTGTAACAGGAGTGACCTGAAGCGTTAAGGTACCTTAAAATTAAGTAATTAAGGTGTGTGTGTGTGTGTGTGTGTGTGTGTGTGTGTGTTTTAAGGACAGCAAACCTTTTGACATCTTCTAATTCCTCCTTAGTCAACCTGTGACGTTTCTGCGCTCATTTTCACACCAAATTAAATGACATGTTTTGGCCACAGAACCACGTGTCCTCATCATTCAGTCAGTGAAATGAGGACCTACAAACATCTGGAAACCTTTGACTTTAGCTGCATGTCACTGTATTACAGATAAATGCACAGAAGTCTAATATATCACACATGATAAATAATAGAACAAGACAAAAACAATGTAAAGACTCACTAATTTAAGAACATGTGGTTATGTGGTTATGAACCTTCTCTCATTCTGTGGCCTGTAGTGAATTCAGCTCACCGAATGTGACCGCGGAGCCAAAATGCCAAATTTCACCAAACGAAATAAAAGATGGGCGCGGGATCACAGGGCACGACCTGTATCTTCAGCGGCCCTCCATATCTGCCAGTCTGAAGTGAGAAGAAGAGGAAGGAGAGGCGCTGGATGAGAGGAGAAGCTGATTAAAGCTCCTGGTTGGAGATCTGGCCCACCTCAGCCTCACTGTTTGTTTATTTGAGCAGAGGAAGGTTTTCTCTCCACACGTCTCTACTGGGTTAACAAATAGAGCCGTGACATCGACCATCTGGAACCATCGACGTGTCCCTACCCCCACCCGAAACACCACCAACAAACACAGCACAGGAGGCACGTACACAACTGTACACATATGTGGAGTGTAACTAACTGGTTTTATTATTATTATTTATATAGAATGAATGAAAAAGAAAAAAACAGTATCAGGGTCTCATGCACAAGTTTGGACCCCCCGATCCAATTCCAGGCTTTTTTTCCTTTTACAATAGAAATACGTCTGTACATTTGAATGCACATTTACTGTTTATTTGAATTGTACATGTTAAAATACAGATTTAATATATTCTAACAGAAAACTTTAATAACTTTTTATAACTTTGATAATAAACAAAATATAGAATTTTACCAGGGTGCACAGATTTTTGCAAATAGTACAAATTATTTCTGTATTTAAAACAAAAAGTAAAAATACGCCTGCACATATGAATGCACAGTAAATGTTTATTTAAATTGAATATTAAAATACAGATAATAGATATTTTACAAATACAAAAAGAAAATTCAGCCCTAAAATATGCAAAAAATGCCAGATTTAAGTTTCATTTCTGTATTATTATACATGTTACATACATGTGCATACTGGCACTCATAAAATAAACAAAACATAGAAACATATTGATAGTGTTGATAGAATAGTACAAATTATTTATGTTTTTAATGTGTCTTAAAGGTGCTTTAAAGAAAATACAGATTTAAAATAATTTAAGGCTTTTTTAAGGATTTACGTATTATTTCTGTATTTCTTATACATGTTTCATACATGTACACACTGGCACTTCTGTCCATTTCTTAGCATAAGTTTCCATAAAGTATTTCTGTTTTTTAATGTGTCATAAAAGTGCATTAAATAATACAAATATTTTTTATATAAAATGAATGAAAATAAACAGTATTAGGGTCTCATGCAAAAGTTTGTGGACCCCCTGATCAAATTCCAGGCTTTTTTGAATTTTTCTTGGAGTAAAATTACGACTGTACATTTTAAAGCACAGTACCTAGTTATTTGAATTGTACATATTAACGTATAGATAATACATATTTTACAAGAATTTGACCAGATGTGTTCAAGTCTGTATAAAGTACAAATGATTTTTGTTTTTAATGTGTCATAAAAGAGCTTCTTAATATAATTTTTCTATATAGAATGATTGAAATTAAACAGTATCAGGGTCTCATGCATGAGTTTGGACTCTCCTCATCAAACTCCAGGCTTTATTACAAAGATTTGGGGTAAAAAATACGTCTGTAGGTTTTCATGCACATTTACTTAAATAAAAAAACAAAATCTGCCATAAAATATGCAGAAAATGCCAGATTTAAGTATTTTTAATACATTTCTTGTACATGTCACATGCATGTACATACTAGCACTTTGAAAACAAACAAAATATGGAATTTGACCGAGGGGGGTGCACATTTATGCATATATGTGTCGTATATCGTGCAAAAAGACTTATTAAAGTAGATTCTTCAGTTAATATTTGTTCTGGAGGCTAGAGACCCTTTGAGGAACTCTTTGAGGAACCGTATCTAAGAGATAGAAGCGTCTAAGCGGCCCTGACGTGTTTCTTCACGACTGCTTTATGAATGAAGTGTCAAGTTAGAATCTCACTCCTGTTTTTCCTCACGATAACCCCGAAGGATAAAATATTCCCTGCTCATTTTTTACCCCCGTCGACCGCTCGCCCGTTCTCCATGATTAATGTGACCTTCGGCACTTCCACGTTCACGCAGGCGGCTTCAGACGATCGCTGAGGAGCGTGGAATGTCCCAGAATACATGGATGAGGGCAGATCCCTTTACAAAAAGAGAAAGAAAGAGAGTCGCCTCTTTTCTCCACTCGATCCCACCCGGCTTTGTTTTAGAGGAGTGGAAAAGCTTTTAGCTTTTGTAAAGTATCCTCTCCCTATCGAAGCAGAAGCCCCGAGCCCGTCATCACCTGGGCCTCCGCCGCTCCGCGATTGGCCCCGTCCTGAATAGCTGGCATTCCAGCCACGAAAGAGCCACGATATGGAAACAGGGCTGCACTGATCTCTCAAATTAATTAAGGCCTTTCAGTGTCTGAGAGGAATCCCAGCTCCATAATGCAGCTTAAGCCTGTTATTAGAGCCGAGAGCAGAGTCAGGACTCATTATAAATCTGTCACTGGCTGCTTTCTTCTGTGGGATTGAGCTTCAAAAATGTGGTTGAGAGTTGATTTTCTGTCCTCAGATCTTCATGCTTTTCCTGAAGCTGGTGTGTGT
The DNA here is from genome assembly GCF_030014385.1 of Trichomycterus rosablanca. Classification (NCBI taxonomy): domain Eukaryota; kingdom Metazoa; phylum Chordata; class Actinopteri; order Siluriformes; family Trichomycteridae; genus Trichomycterus; species Trichomycterus rosablanca. The sequence goes on from NC_086008.1 coordinate 1,802,816, forward strand.
TTGAATACGGGAACGTCTCATGCTGATCCCTGCAGACAGGTATAAATGTAAAAGCTACACAAATCCGTGTTTGGAGGATATTTGGCTTTTGGTTTTGGCCAGTTCGTCCCATCGGGAGAATTGTAGGATGAACTTAGCCAACTCAGAAATCAACTTTCAGCTTTTATAGTGTAAAATATCACAGCATAAACGTTACAGCATCTGACAAGTATGTGTACATCATTGAAAAATATCTAAAATCAGTGCTGTCATATTTTCTGCTGCACAAATTCCCACAGACATCAAAGTCTTGCTCCTGTGGCTGTTGTTCCAGCTGAAAAGATCACATCTATGTCCGGCAAGCTCATGCTCAGGTGTCCAAATACTTTTGGTCATGTAGGGTATTTTATGATGGATGAGCTCAGGTTCAGAGTCTTCCCAGCCGTCACACTTTCTGAAGGAGGAGAGGAACGTAAACAAACAAGCCGCTTTAGGGATTAAAGGCACAGAGTTAGAAGGAGCGTATGTTAAAGCTTTCAGGAATAAAGAAATCAAGAAATCTGGACCATACGAGTGTTTGTTTGTGTGTGTGTGTGTGACTAAATGAATAAAAGTACCGATTTGTTTGGAAATTTGTTTACTAGGGTGTTTTTTTTCAATCCAAAATCGCACAGCTTGAAGGTTTAAAGAACTCAAGAGACCAACTGTTTCAGTTTGGCGCTGGGACTAGAACCCACAACCTTTCAGTTAATATCAAGTTTTAGTTTTTTAAGATGTTTTCCTGCCTGATTAGAAACGTCAGGCTTTGATAATGATAATAATACCTTTATTTTTCACATATACTGTACAATGAAATGCTTTTTCTGTCCCTGGAGCTAAGAGGTTAAGGGCCTTGGTCAGGGGCCCGACAGTGGCTGAATGGCAGAGCCACGATTTGAACCCACAACTTTCCAGCTGAAGGTAAACCATAGCTCTTCCCAATAAGGTTACCACTGCCATTCAATAGTGGCGGTGGCATGGTCTGCTCCGGCACTCCTCAACTGGGAACCGACTTTGACTAAAACATAGATATAGGGGGTAAATAGTTGGGATTTATAACCTCTGTTCATTATGAAATGTCCATTGTCCATATGCCTGCTATTGCTTTGAGGCCATATTATTAAAAACTACAACTCCCACAATGCATTGAGTCAGCAAGCGATTTAAGACACGCCCCCTCACTATCGTTTGGCAGGTGAACTTGAATCTAAAAGCATCGCTAACCCGGTCAATTTCCAAGTAATAAAGTTTGTTTAGTGTTATTAGGAGACTGTGATGAATCTCTGATCAGGTTTTTTAAGGTTTTTAATATTTAAACTTATAAAGAATAAACAAAGCCACGCCCAGCTTGAGGTGAGTACAGTTTGCTAGCAATCAACAAATGCTGATGAATTGAGATTATTCTACTATCACTCGAGTTTTACTCACAGCTACTCAAGTTCAAAAAGTTTATACTTCATTATAGTCGAGTACTACACGAGTGAAGCCACAACCAGCCTTATGACCATGACCCAGGGCCCTGAAACAGATGGACCACAATTATTTTGCACAGTTTTGATTTATTACACTGCACTTTTGTGCAAACATTTTAAGGAAGTCTCCTTATTGTTCCAGCATAGTTCCGTATACCCCTGTACAAAAAAAGCGACACCCATATAGACATGGATTTCATAGACATCAACGCCTAACCCTACAAAGCATTGTTTTTCTCTTGAATAAGCACAAATGTGCACGGACATGATCCAAAATCTTGTAAACAGGGGGTATTTAATATTTCGGAATGGATGTCTGGCGAGCTGATATTTAGGCTTTCACATACTTTTGGATTTTTTGTACCACCCTGCTGTGTTACCATGGGGTCTCTGTGACCCCACTCCTCTTTGACCCATCATGATTAGTGACTTCACCTTTCACGTATTATTTGTAAGACCTTCCTAACACATTATTGTATTTATTAATAATTTATTTATGTTTATTTTTGTTTGGGTAGGAGTACCTTTCATGTATTTTTCTCTTATTTTGAGGTTCTGTGACGTGCGCAGCGTAACACAACGGCGAAACGATGCAGATTGTTGCGTGAAGACGTTCTGGCATCACGGTGGCTAAGTGGGTAGCACTGTCGCCTCACAGCAAGAAGGTCCAGGGTTTGGTTCCCAGGTGGAGCTGTCCCGGTCCTTTCTGTGTGGAGTTTGCATGTTCTCCCCGTGTCTGCGTGGGTTTCCTCCGGGGCTCCGGTTTCCTCCCATAGTACAAAGACGTGCAAGTGAGGTGAACTGGAGACACAAAATTGTCCATGAGTGTGCTTGACATTAAAGACTTGTGAACTGATAAGCAGTAACTACCTGTCCTGTCATGAATGTAGGCAAAGTGTGTAAAACATGAAAATCCTAATAAATAAATAAATAGTAACTGAACACACACAGGTTTAATGTTTTCAGACAATGATTTAGATTCTCTGAAGTATCTTTGTAATATTGGGACCTAAAAGTCAAAGTAAAAAGTATTAACAGCACAATAAATAAATAAATAAATAAAATATAATAAATGAATAATCTTTTATGTACGTATTAAGTCCATTGAAGTTTTCTGGATTAAAAAAAAAACAATATTTATTAACAGACTCACAAACTGCTCAGAGTCCATCAAATCAGTACTAGAAATAAAAAACTACTTGTTTCAAACTAAAATTCACTTACGTTGTTCTTCAGTGGTAAAATAAATCCATCCATCCATCCATCCATCCGTGATCCCTGACGTGAGTTTAAAGGTCCTGCTCCCTCACATAAGTGTGTTTGTGCCGGCCCGGTGTTCCCGGGGTTTCTCCTCATAAAGGGGAACTGTTAGCTTTTCAGCACGTTGGTTAACATGGACGCTCTGGGACTCAGCGTGGTGGTCTTCCACAGGAAACGCCTAACTTGTTTCACTTAGAGACCCCCTAGGTGTCCTCCAGATAGTGAAACCGAGACCTCCGGCTTCTGGAATGCCAAGGACCGATACACGGTATGAGCTAAAGTATGTGGACACTAACAGTTTGGGGCCGTACCCCTGTGTACAAAGCGACGCCCGTAAAGACATGGTTCGGACTCCAAGCTTTCTTGTTCAGAATTAATGCCTGACCTTTACTGAATGGACACAAATTTGCACAGACACATTACAAAATCTCGTAAAAGCTTTTCAGAGGAGTGAAGGCTGTTATAGCTGCAACAGGGATATTTAAAATGGGCCACGTGGGCATCGTTTACCCGTGTTAGAGATGCAACGTAGGATAATCCACACAAAGTACAGGAGTCCAAGGACCTGCTGATAACGTCCTGGTACCAGATACCACGTGTTGTGGAGACGTTTAGTTGTATGAGGCTCATCATCAAGAGTGCGTTTGGCATCTAAATGACATTATAGAACCCATGACCAAAAGTATGTGGACGCCTGGCCATAAGCATGTTTGACAACCTATCTCCTCCTGCTATTTGTAACCATAACATCATACATTCTTCTGGAGAGGCTTTCCTCAAGATTTTGGATCGAGTCTGTGGGAAATTGTGTCTATAGAGCACTTGTAAAAGTGTGGATTCTGGCTGAGAAGGCATGGCTCCCAGTCCAAGTTCCAATTCATCCCAACTTGTCATACCGTGTCTTTATGGACGTTGCTTGACTGCCATGCTGGAGATCCTGCAGGTTTCCAAAAAAGCCCTTGCCATGAGGAAATAGTCTGTTTGTGATGCCTTGCGCTGGACTGGCATCAAGTCTGGGGTAAGTGTGGGTCGTGTGCCCAGTGTTCTTGTGTGGTACTGGGCCCACCACAGTTGTTTAACCAGGATTAAGCGGTTAGTAAAAATCAATAAAGAAATGAATGAATGCCAGGTTTAATAGTGGCACAGCCTGTTGTGTGGGTGTGGCATCACATCATGGGTCCTCCCTTCGCCCTCCCTTCGCCCCATGTGGGTTTTAACCTTGTATTTTGGTTCTCCAGTAAATAATTTGGCTTTTCTTGAGGCCGTGTTGCGATTGAAATCCTGTCTGGTGCATTTTCCTGCCTCGTGCCAGTTTGTTTTGGGTTTGCGCTGGACCCAGAACAGCCCCGCCCAGTGAGAATGAATGAATAAATAAATGAATTAAATATCATTTGAAGGTCAGACTTCATTTTCATTAAAATGGGAAAGTTTTCCTGCTCCTATTTTTTGCCTCCACAGAACAGGACCACAAATGCCCCCCAGCCCTGCTTCCACCCCCCACGGAGTGTCACGAAACGCCAACAGAAGAAGAAACGCACACTTTTAGACCTTCGCTCGCAGCGCTTTGGTTCAAGGTCGTGTTTAGGGTGAGTTATGGGGCGGCGAGCATCAGAGAGCCTCCGTCGCTCCCGAGCCGTATCGGGTGTCCCGTCACGCACTCGTACCCGCTCACCCTCGAAACTTTCACGCTCACCTTGGATGTCACGCCGACCTGGGTGGCGTGGCGTTAGCACGGAGTCCCATAAACACCCGCGCACTCACGTCTAGTATATCAAACGCTGGGCCGCCGCGTGCTACAAACGCGCGCCAAGCTACACAATCCTGCATTCACATGAAAATATATGAAGCGATCGAATCAAACGCGCTCACACACACACACACACACACACACACAGCATCATTCCTCACGGCTTTGAAGGAATTGAGAATGTTTGCTGATGCAAATGAGCCGCTCGTGAGTCGAGAGTCTGCAGATCATCCAGCGCTCAGAGGAATGTCGTATGTTTCTTCGCTTTGTGTGTTTTCTCTCATTTTCAGCCCCTTTCTGTTTTATTCTTTAAATTTTTTCTCCCTTTGCAGATTTTCACTTCAGCTTTTCCTGCTTGGACATCAGTGTATTATTTATACACCGATCAGCCATAACATTAAAACCACCTACTTGTTTCTACACTCACTGTCCATTTTATCAGCTCCACTTACCATATAGAAGCACTTTGTAGTTCTACAATTACTGACTGTAGTCCATCTGTTTCTCTACATGCTTTGTTAGCCCCCTTTCATGCTGTTCTTCAATGGTCAGAACCCCCCACAGGACCCCCACAGAGCAGGTATTATTTAGGTGGTGGATGATTCTCAGCACTGCAGTGACACTGACATGGTGGTGGTGTGTTAGTGTTTGTTGTGCTGGTATGAGTGGATCTAAACACCTCACTGTCACTGCTGGACTGAGAATAGTCCACCAACCAAAAATATCCAGCCAACAGCGCCCCGTGGGCAGCGTCCTGTGACCACTAATGAAAGTCTAGATGATGACCGACTCAAACAGCAGCAATAGATGAGCGATCGTCTCTGACTTTACATCTACAAGGTGGACCGACTAGGTAGGAGTGTCTATTAGAGTGGACAGTGAGTGGACACGGTATTTAAACTCCAGCAGCGCTGCTGTGTCTGATCCACTCATACCAGCACAACACACACTAACACACCACCACCATGTCAGTGTCACTGCAGTGCTGAGAATCATCCACCACCTAAATAATACCTGCTCTGTGGGGGTCCTGTGGGGGTCCTGACCATTGAAGAACAGGGTGAAAGGGGGCTAACAAAGCATGTAGAGAAACAGATTCAAACCCTTGGAAATCAGACACTTATTATTACGCCACACCAGCACCTATTCTAACAACCTGGCAACCCAGGACTAATATCAAATAATAGAAAATGTTAAATAAAGTTAAGGGTGCAAATACTTTTGCGCAAGGAACTTCACACAGAAAGGACCTGGACCGCTCCGGCTGGGAATCGAACCCAGAACCTTCTTGCTGTGAAGTGTGACTGTGCTACCCACCGAGCCACTATGCTGCTCAACACGTGTTCAGGACAATGAATTTCAGAACGGTCAGTCATTGTACAGTTGGAGCAGGAGGGTTAAGGGCCTTATTCAAGGGCCCATCAGAGGCTGGTATGGCAGAGCTGGGATTCAAACCCACAACCTTCTGCTCATCTGTTGGGCGACAATGTCAAGCTGGAACAGAAAGGGACCTTCCCTAAACTCTTGCTACAAACATATAAGACACCTAGGAGCTGTGCTATCATTTATGTGACAGATACATAAAGATCATCTGTAATAAAGGCGTCCTTGGCGTCGTCTGGTGGGGCCCCGTCGGCCCCTGACGTAGAGACGCATGCTCCATCTCCCCGGCGTTTCTCCAGCGTGAGATTCAGATTTAGCTCTTTGATTCGGCAGCTTTCGGAGACCAATCGTTCTGGTCGGAACAGAAGATGAACAGACCACCGTGTGTGTGAACGTGAAACCTCTGTGTGTGTGTGTGTGTGTGTGTGTGTGTGTGTGTGTGTTTCTGCTCGGTTTGTGCCAGCTGTGCGGGTGGCATACACACACGTTAATACGTGCTCGGCGTTGGCCGGCTTGACCGTTGGTGACCGTGATCATGCCCGTCCGTGCAGATCGAAAACGATCTTTATTTACGAAGAGCAGTGGGCACACTGGGGTGGGGGGTGGGGGGTTCTTTTAGGGTTATGAGTGTGTATGTATGGCCAAAAGTATGTGGACACCTTTCCTAATGACTGATTTCAGGTGTTTCAGCCACACCCATTGTTTACAGGTGTATACAGGATAACAGTATTCAGCAAATTATAAACAATATTCACTCCAACATTGTGGCAACAGTTTCGGGAAGGCCGTTTTCTGTTCCATGTGTTAATGTGTCGCTCCCAGTGTTTCAGGGGACCCTGACCAGTCACGCCGATTTAAAAAGGCCAGGTTTAGTGCTGGGATTCTGAACTGTCCAAGTTCGAATCTCAGCTTTGCTATCGGCCGGCTGGGCACCCCTAGCAGGGATGGTTGACGAAAACCGACCACTAGTCTGCTGGGTGGGAAAAGACGGGACTAAAAAGTGGGCAGGGCCTTTGAAGCTGTGTAAGGACCCTGTACAGAAGTGGAGGAACGTGGAGATCGGCACGTGACTCTCCCTGCTCGCGAGACTGACCTCATGCACCGATCCACTGAAATACGGGCGAATAAGAAGGGGTCAGAGGGAGGGCGTGTCAGGTTAATATACCCTCCTCATACACCATCGGGGTTTCCAGCAGTGGAAGAGGAACCGGCTATGACTAAATTGAGAGAAAATGCATAAATAAAGAAGAATAAAAAAGCAGGGAGCCTTGGTGTAGAGCTAAAAGTTTCGGTCTGAACCCGAATGCAGTTGTGATCTTCACATCTCAGCAGTAAGGTCGTTAGTTCATATCCCAACCATGAACTCCTGACCCCCCTGTAGAAGCTCATGTAAGGGACCTGGTGAATTATTGCGTGTCGTTTTTCTATAGGTGAAAAGTGGACAGTGGATCCTGTGCCCCAGCCTGCGGGGTATGAGGGCGGTCTGTGGGTGGGGGTGGGTGTGTTGACCCGGGGTGGCAGCGGGGGTACTCTGAGGAGGAAACTGGCCCTAGGGGGAGTATGGATGGATGGATGGATGGATGAGTGAGGAGAAAGTAGGAAGCGCTGCAGATTGATGACTGTGTAAAGGGGGTCAGGAGCGGGACTTTCACCTCAGGACGGCAGATATCAAAACTCCACACAGAAAGAACCCGGACCGCTTCGGCTGGGAATCGAACCCAGAACCTTCTTGCTGTGAGGTGACTGTGCTACCCATCAAGCCACCGTGCTGCTCAACACTCAAGGTAAAAGGACAATGAATTTTAGAACGGTCAGTCATTGTACAGTTGGGGCAGGAGGGTTAAGGGCCTTATTCAAGGGCCCAACAGTGGCTGGTATGGCAGAGCTGGGATTCAAACATACAACCTTTGACTGATAGCTCAAAGCTCTAGCCACTTGGCTATCACTTAAACTGTACCTAAACTGTTCCTAAACTGTCCCTAAACTGTCCCTAATCTATACCTAAACTGCACCTAAACTGTCCCTGTACCTAAACTGTCTCTAAACTGTCCCTAAACTGTCCCTAAACTGTCCCTAAACTGTCCCTAAACAACTGTCCCTAAACTGTCCCTAAACAACTGTCCCTAAACTGTCCCTAACCTGTCCCTAAACTGTCCCTAACCTGTTCCTAAACTGTCCCTGTCCCTAAACTGACCCTAAACTGTACCTAAACTGTCCCTGTCCTTAACCTATCCCTAACCTGTCCCTAAACTGTTCCTAAACTGTCCCTGTCCCTAAACTGTCCCTGTATCTAAACTATCCCTGAAGTGTCCCTAAACTGTCCCTAATCTATACCTGTCCCAAAACTGTCCCTGTCCCAAAACTGTCCCTGTCCCTAAACTGACCCTAAACTGTCCCTGTACCTAAACGGTCTCTAAACTGTCCCTAACCTGTCCCTAACCTATCCCTAAACTGTTCCTAAACTGTCCCTGTCCCTAAACTGACCCTAAACTGTCCCTGTCCCTAACCTGTCCCTAACCTATCCCTAACCTGTCCCTAAACTGTTTCTAAACTGTCCCTGTACCTAAACTGTCCCTGTATCTAACCGGTCCCTAAACTGTCCCTAAAGTGTCCCTTAACAACTGTCCCCAAACTGTCCCTAATCTAAACCTAAACATACCTAAATGTAACGTAAATGAGTCGCTCTTGCAGTGTGAATAGGACGTGTCAGCAGGTACAGTACTGATATACATGCTGATGTAATTTAGGGTCATTATACCGTCTCGTTTATCCAGATGTTCTGCTGTGCAGGGTGTGTTTACCGCATATTTATTTATTCTACCGTCTGCATATTTATTTATTCTGACGGCTTTATTTACCGTAATCGGCGGTTCGGTGCGGCGCTCCTGCCAGGGTCGGCATCCAGACAGGAGAGCGGGGAGAGAATTTGAATTCCAGGGCCGGCATCATCTGTACCAGGCAACTATTTTACTTCTGCATTTACTCCCTTGTTCTCCTTAATTTAGTCATAGCCAGTTATTCTTTCTGTGCTGGAGACCCCGATGGTATACGAGGGTGTATCCTCCTGACACGCCCTCCCTCTGACACGTCCACACTCCAGCGACCCCTTCTTATTTGCCCGTACTTCGATGGATCGGCACGTGAGGTCGGTCTCGTGCATGGAGAGTCACACGCTGATCTCCTTGTTCCTCCACATCTGTACAGGCGCCTCAGGCTACTAACCAGGGCTACTAACCAGGGGGCGCCCAGCCGACCGGTAACAGAGTACAGAGAGGAATCTAAGCTCTACCGGAGGTGAAGGCCGACCTGACCTAGGTTACGATTTTTATATTCTTATACCATGAAGAGTTTCTGTTATTTTGTCCATTTTGTGTGTGTAAATGTTGGCAGTGCTCCCTCTACTGGTGGGAAGGGTTTGTGTCGCGTCCCTCCATAATCCTGAGGGTCACATCACTCTTCTCCCGGTCCCAGAGTCGGTGGGTGGTCTTCCTTCCTCAGCTGTGGGTCCTGTACATGTGCTGTAAGGTATAATTCCTGTAAAAGCTTTGTGCCGTGTGTGTGTGTGTGTGTGTGGGATGGGGGCTCATGGTGCCTGTGGCGTTTGGTCAAACCTGCTGTGTTATGTGCTTCCTCTACTTCACTTACACATTCCTGCAGTCTATAACACACACACACACACACACACACACACACATACGCGTTTTCATGTCAGATGGGGACCAATGTTATGAACATCACTTGCGGGGACCACCCTTTCTACAGCCTCTAGAGGGCTGAAAAAAATCAGGCACACTAAACAGATTTTTCTTAGCTCATACACGCGTTCAAACATCAGAATTTAAGAAGTCATGTCAGGACCGTGTTTAGTGGGGACTTAGAAAAATCTTATAAATATGACTAATGGGGACCTCATTTACATAATATTAGCATAAAACACACAAATGCCAATGTGATTAGTGGGGACCTTGCAAGAACATTGAGTTAATTACAATTCATTTATATTACCATTAAAGGGCATGTAATTATTTCAAGCTAATCTACAGATTATCTTACTTCTAAACAAAAAGGTTTAATATACATCTATGTAAAATCAAAAGATGCAGTAATAGTCCATAAATCACATTAAAATGTTTAAATTTAGCTTAGCTTACTTGTTCATAGATTATGTAGTCTTTGCATAGAACATCTAGTGATGTGCATGTAGTCATCTCGACAACATAGCAAGATTTATGTTTGACATTTCTAGATTTACAGCCAATATCAGTGTAATTAAAAAAATATATTAATAGATGAAGTTAGTCTATCTCTACTCATGTACAGTGGATTGGAAGAGTAGTAAATTATTGTCTGAATACTTTTTTAACTCAAATCAAACTATTTTATTTTTCACTGTTTAAGTGTTTCTTTCTTTAATTCTTTGTCATGAATTTTTTTGTACCACAGTGAACCACCCAGAATCAGCTACTACTCAATCACTGGACAATTATTACCACTAAAATAATGCTACTTATAAAACTATACAGGCATTAAAGACATTTAAATTGCAAAACTCAAGATTTAATTTTTAACATGCTTTCACCCTGTTCTTCAATGGTCAGTACCTCCACAGAGCAGGTATTATTTAGGTGGTGGATGATTCTCAGCACTGCAGTGAAACTGACATGGTGGTGTTGTGTTAGTGAATGTTGTGCTGGTATGAGTTGATCAGACACAGCAGTGCTGCTGGAGTTTTTAAATACCGTGTCCACTCACTGTCCACTCTATTAGACACTCCTACCTAGTTGGTCCACCTTGTAGATGTAAAGTCAGAGACAATCGCTCATCTATTGCTGCTGTTTGAGTCGGTCATCTTCTAGACCTTCATCAGTGGTCACAAGACGCTGCCCACGGGGGCTTTTGGCTGGATATTTTAGGTTGGTGGACTCTTCTCAGTCCAGCAGTGACAGTGCGGTGTTTAAAACTCCAGCAGCGCTGCTGTGTCTGATCCACTCATACCAGCACAACACACACTAACACACCACCACCATGTCAGTGTCACTGCAGTGCTGAGAATCATCCACCACCCAAATAATACCTGCTCTGTGGTGGTCCTGTGGGGGTCCTGTGGGGGTCCTGACCATTGAAGAACAGAGTGAAAGCAGGTTAAAAAGTAAGTAGAGAAACGGATGGACTACAGTCAGTAATTGTAGAACTACAAAGTGCTTCTACAGTGGGGGAAATAAGTATTTGATCTCCTGCTGATTTTGTAAGTTTACCCCCTTACAAAGACTTGAACAGTCTATATTTTTTATGGAAGGTTTATTTTAACAGAGAGAGACAGAATATCAACAAAAAATCCAGAAAAAAAACATTAAATAAAAGTTATAAATTAATTTGTATTTAATTAAGTGAAATAAGTATTTGATCCCCTACCAACCAGCAAGAATTCTGACCCCCACAGACCGGTTATGTGCCCATGAGGCTCACAAATTAGTCCTGTCCCTGTATAAAAGACTCCTGTCACAGAATCAGTTTCTTCTGTTCAAATCTCTCCACCACCATGGACAAGACCAAAGAGCTATCAAAGGACGTCAGGGACAAGATTGTAGACCTGCACAAGGTTGGAATGGGCTACAAGACCATCAGCAAGAAGCTTGGTGAGAAAGAGACCACTGTTGGTGCGATAATTTGAAAATGGAAGAAATACAAGATCACAGTCAATCGCCCTCACTCTGGAGCTCCATGCAAGATCTCACCTGGTGGGGTAAGAATGATTCTGAGAAAGGTGAGGTCAGTCCAGAATTACACGGGAGGAGCTTGTCAATGATCTCAAGGGAGCTGGGAGCACAGTCACCAAGAAAACCATTAGTAACACACTTCGCCGTAATGGATTGAGATCCTGCAGTGCCCGCAAAGTCCCTCTGCTCAAGAAGGCTCATGTACAGGCCCGTCTGAAGTTTGCCAATGAACACCTGAATGATTCAGAGAAAGCTTGGGAGAATGTGATATGGTCAGATGAGACCAAAATTGAGCTCTTTGGCATCAACTCCACTCGCCGTGTTTGGAGGCAGAGAAATGCCCGGTGGGGATGGTGTTCTTGGGGTCATATCCAGCATTTCTCTGCTCCCAGCTCCCTTGAGATCATTGACAAGCTCCTCCCGTGTAATTCTGGACTGACCTCACCTTTCTCAGAATCATTCTTACCCCACCAGGTGAGATCTTGCATGGAGCTCCAGAGTGAGGGTGATTGACTGTGATCTTGTATTTCTTCCATTTTCGAATTATCGCACCAACAGTGGTCTCTTTCTCACCAAGCTTCTTGCTGATGGTCTTGTAGCCCATTCCAGCCTTGTGCAGGTCTACAATCTTGTCCCTGACGTCCTTTGATAGCTCTTTGGTCTTGCCCATGGGGGTCGAGAGATTTGAACAGAAGAAACTGATTCTGTGACAGGAGTCTTTTATACAGGGACAGGACTAATTTGTGAGCCTCATGGGCACATAACCGGTCTGTGGGGGTCAGAATTCTTGCTGGTTGGTAGGGGATCAAATACTTATTTCACTTAATTAAATACAAATTAATTTATAACTTTTATTTAATGTTTTTTTTCTGGATTTTTTGTTGATATTCTGTCTCTCTCTGTTAAAATAAACCTTCCATAAAAATTATAGACTGTTCAAGTCTTTGTAAGGGGGTAAACTTACAAAATTAGCAGGGGATCAAATACTTACCGTATTTTCCGCACTATAAGGCGCACCTAAAAGCCTTAAATTTTCTCAAAAATCTGCCGTGCGCCTAATAATCCGGTGCGCCTTATGTGTGCACTGAGTTCCAAAATCTGTAAAAATGTTGTTGTGCGACTTTGGTAAGCGCTCCTCTTGATTGACTATCGGACCATTTCCCGCTGACACAGGGACGTAATACGTACACTACAAACGCTGGCAGCGATAAACCAATCAGAGAACATTACGTAATACGTACAGTACGTACGCTTACCTCCGCCACGCCACCTTTGCTTCCGTTACCTTTTTTTTGTAGACCGTATGTTTTAGCATGCGCCTTATAATACGGTGCGCCTTATGTATGTGTTAAGTACAGAAATAGACCCCGTAATTGAGACTGCGCCTTATAATCCGGTGCGCCTTATAGTGCGGAAAATACGGTATTTCCCCCACTGTATATGGTAAGTTTTTCAGGATGAACTCAAGTTCATATGCGTGTGAAGGCAGGCGAGCGAATACTTTTGGCAATATAGTGTATTATTGACAGTTCAAAGAAAATCAATATATTGCAAAATGTTCAAATGCTTTTTAAAAAATAGCAAATAATTCTATTTCTGTTCAGTAGACCTTTATGACGTATGCATGTGTGTGTCTTGCTGAGACATGTGAATGCAAACAAAAACTGCAATATCAGAACATGTGAATGTAAACAAAAACTGCCATACCAGAGACTCAATGATCTTTAAACTATCTGTATTGCAATTTTCTTTTGTAGGCCGTAATACGATTATAAACATAGAATTTCAGATTTTGCCAGTCACGGTTCTTAGGAGCTTCTGGTTCAGCCCTTAAACACTTCTCACAGTCTCGCTGTGCTGGTACGATACAAGATGTGATGAAGCGATTCGTGTGCCATTCCACCGCCTGCACCTCTGTCTGCAGCCAAGGTGTTTTCTTCTTATGGGCAGTTTTACCTTTGCACTGTTTGTCCATTCTGCCATAGACAAAGATTATTAGGATCAAATTCTCATAATAGCTATAAATACACAGATCAGCCATAAAATTAAAACCCGCCTAATATTATGTAAGTCCCCCTAGTGACACCTGTATAGCTCTGACCCATCGAAACATAAACTACACAAGACCAATGAGCCTTGGGTGCACATGACCCTGACACCAAGCCTACTGTGGACCATTTTTGGTAGGTACTAACCACTGTTTACTGGGAACAACCCACAAGACCTGCTGTTTTGGAGATGCATCACAGACATCACAATTTGGTCCTTGTCAAAGTCACACAGTTCCTTACTGTTGCCCATTTTTCCTGCTTCCAAAACATCACCTTCGAGAACTGACTTTGACTGCGGCTTAATACATCCCACCACCTTTTTACAAGAGTACAGTAAGAAAGTAAACCCTCGAAATTACTTGATTCTACCATGAACACTCCATGGTCTACCATGGACCAGACTCAAGTACTAACCACTGCATACTGTTACACCCCAAACCTGCTGTTTTGGAGATGCTCTGACCCTGACCATTTTTCCTGCTTTAATTTGTCTGCAATTGTCCTACCTGAGCAGGCTACTGGCTTTAGTGTTTAATGTTTCAAAGTGGGTCTGTTTCTTGTAAGTAAGACTGACACTGTGTTACACTGTTTGATTAGGTTACACCATGAGTTATATTTTTAACAACACTGTGGCTTCCCACACAGAAGTCCCAGTCCCAAGCCCATATGCCCCCTAATAATATTTACATTCTATAAAAACACACTATAATGACGACAATTTATCCCCCTCACTTACAGTCTGTAGAATACACACAGGCATTAGTTAGCTAAGTAATCAAACAGTACTTAAACCCTTTATTCACTGGGACTTCAACAAAAGCAAGAAAGCAAAAACCAAATACAAAAAGTTAAATAAAATAATATACCATCAGGATCTAGCCCAATTTTATCCAAGTTCTTGCCATGAAACTCAGCTAATCTTCCTTGCTCAAGAGCCATTAGAACTTTGCTGATCTTTTGATATACACTGGATGTCTCTGGCTCAGTGAGTTCCACTGTCTGTGACTCGACATCATCAGACAAAATGACCTCTGACAGGCACAGCTTTCCAAAGGGTTTCAGGGAGAGGAAGAAACAGCTAGATTATATTCTCAACAGAGGAAACTACACTCACAATGCTGCAGTTATGGAGTCAGGACAGGGGAAACTTGTGCCCTTTACACAACCATGTAAAGAAACATTGGGAAATGACTTCACATACTTTTAACAGTATGTGTGAGAGCAGATGCGAGAAATGGGAAGGCTGGTTCACAATGCCAGAAAAGTCACCACCTTAAAAAAAATGGAAGACCTTATGAATCCAAAAAATTACATGGAGAGAGTCAAAGCTGTCAAGTTGACATGTGGGTATGACAGTGAAACAAACAAGTTTTTGACCCCATCATTAGCAAACAAACTTGGAAATATCCTGGTTAAAGTAAGCAAACTTTTAAAAGCTCAAGGTTTCATCTCAAACAACCAACATCTTGTGAAGAATGCCAGTGAGTTTCAAGACATCCATCGGGAAAAGTAGAATGAGCTGATATCAGCCACGGCATTGAAAAACTTTGCTGATCTTGGCGAGCTGTAGGGTCTTCTCAGGCAGTCGATAGAACTCACGATGGATTCTTATGTCATGTCCAAGAAAATTGGCAAGCTGGTCCATTTCTGTGTCTATCATGTTTAGCACAGTTGAAAGGGTTGCAGCATGCTTTCTCAGTTTGGTAGATGTCAGTGGGACTCTTTGCACCACACACCTTTGCAAAGCCACAGAGACGGTCTGATCCTCTGAAATGTGTCATAGCTTCTGGTCTTGCAAACATATAACCATTGTCTATTAACAAGGATCTCTAATGCACAAAACATTTTTGGAGTCAGAAGAATTGGAACTGGGCGACCACGTTTCCCCCCGACGACAATCCTTGAGAAGTGTCTGCAGAGCTTTTTTTCCTCTTCAGACAGTGCCCAGTCCACATCCTCATGGTGATCAGAAGTGTCTCTTGATAAAAATGCAGATAAGAGCATGCTGGCAACTTCTCCTTCCCTGAGAAGAGAATAACCTGAGCCAGGCACACCTTATTCAGCTCCATCCAGGCTTTTGCAGAGGGACTTTCCGAGAGTGAAATGTACCACTCATCTTGTACTTGACTGAGATATGCATGCATGTCTTCAGTAAAAGGCATGAGAGTCGGTACGTTCCACTTTGCTTACCTTATGTTCCTCAATGCCGTGGCTGATATTAGCTCATTCTACTTTTCCCGATGGATGTCTTGAAACTCACTGGCATTCTTCACAAGATGTTGGTTGTTTGAGATGAAACCTTGAGCTTTTAAAAGTTTGCTTACTTTAATCAGGATATTTCCAAGTTTGTTTGCTAATGATGGGGTCAAAAACTTGTTTGTTTCACTGTCATACCCACATGTCAACTTGACAGTTTTGACTGTCTCCATGTAATTTTTTGGATTCATAAGATCTTCCATTTTCTTTAAGGTGGTGACTTTTCTGGCATTGTGAACCAGCCTTCCCATTTCTCGCATCTGCTCTCTCACATACTGTTGATTCTTGTCTAATTTCCCCTTTTGTTTAACAAGTGCTGCCCAACATCAAGTTTCCCCTGTCCTGACTCCATAACTGCAGCATTGTGAGCGTAGTGTCCTCTGTTGTGAATATAATCTAGCTGTTTCTTCCTCTCCCTGAAACCCGGCTTTGGCATACGGCTTAGAGCAATACAAGCAGTAATGTTTTTTGTTGTACACTCTTCGTCCACCTCTTTTTTGACTTGCGCTAACAACTATTAGATCATTTATGTTCTTACTTGAACCAAGTTCTTCTTCTGCTCCAGTGGCTTCAGGTGTAAAGCTGTGCCCGTCAAAGGTCATTTTGTCTGATGTTGTGGAGTCACAGACAGTGGAACTCTCTGAGCCAGAGACATCCAGTGTATTGTGCTTTGTTTTTTGGTTTGGTTTAAGGCTAGTGTCAATGTCACTATCACAAGTCGTATCAGGTATGTAATCATCTGCACTTTCTGATGAAGAATCAAATAGCTCACTGGAATTGTCAAGATTTGTGTCTTTCATTTACAAAACAAGAAATCATAATAAGAAAAACTTTAATACTTAATCCTAAATTTAAAACTTAATTTATCAGTAAATTTACATATACAGTGGGGCCAAAAAGTATTTAGTCAGCCACTGATTGTGCAGGTTCTCCTACTTAGACAGATGAGAGAGGTCTGTAATTTTCATCATAGCTACACTTCAACTATGAGAGACAAAATGAAAAAAAAAATCCAGGAAATCACATTGGAGGATTTTTAAAGAATTTATTTGTAAATTATGGTGGAAAATAAGTATTTGGTCAATAACAAAAGTTCAACTCAATACTTTGTAACATAACCTTTGTTGGCAATGACAGAGGTCAAACGTTTCCTGTAAGTCTTCACCAGGTCTGCACACACTGTAGCTGCTATTTTGGCCCATTCCTCCATGCAGATCTCCTCTAGAGCAGTGATGTTTTGGGGCTGTCGCTGGGCAACACGGACTCCACACATTTTCTATGGGGTTGAGGTCTGGAGACTGGCTAGGCCACTCCAGGACCTTGAAATGCTTTTTACGGAGCCACTCCTTCGTTGCCCGAGCGGTGTGTTTGGGATCAGTCATGCTGGAAGACCCAGCCATGTTCCATCTTCAATGCTCTCACTGATGGAAGGAGGTTTTGGCTTAAAATCTCACGATACATGGCCCCGTTCATTCTTCCCTTAACACGGATCAGTCGTCCTGTCCCCTTTGCAGAAAAACAGCCCCAAAGCATGATGTTTCCACCCCCATGCTTCACAGTAGGTATGGTGTTCTTGGGATGCAACTCAGCATTCTTCTTCCTCCAAACACGACGAGTTGAGTTTTTACCAAAAAGTTCCATTTTGGTTTCATCTGACCACATGATATTCTCCCAATCCTCTTCTGGATCATCCATATGCTCTCTGGCAAACTTCAGACGGGCCTGGACATGTACTGGCTTAAGCAGGGGGGCACGCCTGGCACTGCAGGATTTGAGTCCCTCTCGGCGTAGTGTGTTACTGATGGTAGCCTTTGTTACTTTGGTCCCAGCTCTCTGCAGGTCATTTATCAGGTCCCTCCGTGTAGTTCTGGGATTTTTGCTCACCGTTCTCATGATCATTTTGACCCCACGGGATCGAGGGAGATTATCAATGGTCTTGTATGTCTTCCATTTTCTTACAGTTGCTCCCACAGTTGATTTATTCACACCAACCTGCTTGCCTATTGTAGATTCACTCTTCCCAGCCTGGTGCAGGTCTACAATTTTCTTCCTGGTGTCCTTCGACAGCTCTTTGGTCTTGGCCATGGTTGAGTTTGGAGTCTGACTGTTTGAGGCTGTGGACAGGTGTCTTTTATACAGATAACGAGGTCAAACCGGTAATACAGGTAACGAGTGGAGGACAGAAGAGCTTCTTAAAGAAGAAGTTACAGGTCTGTGAGAGCCAGAAATCTTGCTTGTTTGTTATTGACCAAATACTTATTTTCCACCATAATTTACGAATAAATTCTTTAAAAATCCTACAATGTGATTTCCTGGATTTTTTTTTCTAATTTTGTCTCTCATAGTTGAAGTGTACCTATGATGAAAAGTACAAACCTCTCTCATCTTTCTAAGTAGGAGAACCTGCACAATCAGTGGCTGACTAAATACTTTTTGGCCCCACTGTATGTTTGATGATCTCAAATACACAAGTACTTTTTTGTCATGTTTTTGTATTTTGGGTTTTTAGTTAATTAAAAGAATGTAATAAGTTAATTGTGATGATAATCTAGCAAGAATAATTGTTTATTGTGATGTATCTACAAGGTAAGTTCAAGGGGAACATATAGGGCAGATTTTAACTTTCACAGTGATTTTTTTCTTGGATAATTATCATTTTATTCTGAACACTTACGGCGTCCCCACAACACACCTTCAGTTAGTGTATGAGTAGAAACTGTGTGTAGAAACTGAACTAAACTGGTCCCCACAATGACTATAACATTGTGTGTGTGAAAGGTCCCCACAAGTGACTATTACATTGTGTGTGTGAAAGGTCCCCACAAGTAACTATAACATTGTGCGTGTATGTAACAGGTCCCCACAATGACTGTAACATTGTGTGTGTGTGTGTGTGAAAGGACCTTTCACACACACAATGTTACCATTCCTTGTGGGGACCTTTCACACACACAATGTTACAGTCATTGTGGGGACCAGTTTAGTTCAGTTTCTACACACAGTTTCTACTCATACACTAACTGAAGGTGTGTTGTGGGGACGTCGTAAGTGTTCAGAATAAAGTGATAATTATACAAGACAAAAATCCCTGTGAAAGTTAAAATCTGCCCTAAATGTTCCACTAGAACTTACCTTGTAGATACATCAAAATAAACAATTATTCTTGCTAGATTTACATCACAATTAACTTATTACATTCTTTTTACTGACTAAAAACCCAAAATACTAAAATATATGACAAAAGAGAGGCTGTAAAACTAAAAGTCAAGTAGTGGACATGCATGTACCTGTTGAGGAGTGCTGTTTGAAACAGAAGCATCATCCATCTGAGTCTTGGACAGGATAGAGGATTGGGAGTCGTCCTCCACCACGGCTCTAGCTGCAATGCTGGGTGTCTGTAAACACAATTTAAAATAACTATATCAAAAAACATGCACCAGACTTTAGAAAATAATTTTATAATAATAAAAAAATTATCTTTTGCCCAGTCAAGCAGTCTGTGTTCACACATATTAAATAAAACAGGCTTTGCGGGGACCTTTCACACACACAATGTTACAGTCATTGTGGGGACCAAGTCAGTTTCTACACACAGTTTGTACTCAGAAACTAACTGAAGGTGTGTTGTGGGGACGCCGTAAGTGTTCAGAATAAAGTGATAATTATACAAGACAAAAATCCCTGTGAAAGTTAAAATCTGCCCTATATGTTCCCCTAGAACCTACCTTGTAGATACATCACAATAAACAATTATTCTTACTAGATTATCATCACAATTAACTTATTACATTCTTTTAATTAATTAAAACCCCAAAATACTAAAATATATGACAAAAGAGAGCCTGTAGTTTTAACTTAAAGTGATGATGTGGATGTGCATGTACCTGTAGAGGAGTGCTGTTTAAAACAGAAGCATCATTCATCTTGGATCTTAGAGTCTTGGACAGGACAGAGGATTGGGAGTCGTCCTCCACCACGGCTCTAGCTGCAATGCTGGGCGTCTGTACAAATTTTAAATATTTATTTTTATTGGGCTCCCTTAAGTAATCACACAAATTAAACACTTTATGACAACTTTTAACAGAATGCCTGACTGGTCAATGTACCTGTTGGTCAGTTTTTTCCGTTGTGCTTCTGCATATGAACTTTTAAATGGCAGGACTTGCTGATATCTTCTACATTTATATCACTGGGTGCTTTTGTAGCCACCTGTAAACATATTTTCATAGATAATTAGACTTAATGCATTTGGTATTTTGGTTCTTTAAGCATTTTAATTTTTATTCTTATCCTGCAATATGAGCCAGTCTGTACACCATGTATTGTGCAACATACTCGTGTTCTCCATGAGCAGTCTTCACATTCATTTCAAACTGCAGAAAAAAACAAAACAATTATTGTACTGGATTAAGTCTAGGTCTTTAAAGTTATTATTATATGCCTTATGCATATAATATGCATATAAAAAGTTTTTTAAAATATGAGGTGCAATTAAGCAACAATGCAAGAAAAAGGGACAAAAACTAAAATTATAATAATATATTATTTATATGTGTTATTTATTAGGGTTTTGCATTAATTATACAGTACAGTACAAATCTGTTTGTATATGGTTTGCATCTGCAGATACACTCTTGTTCAGAGTCTGGCCAAAAAGGTTAAATGTTATCTTAAAGTCCATTCGATCATGTTCATGTTGTTTATTAGGTTTGTGGGTATAAAACTTATCTTTACTTATTAGCGCATCACACTGGACTTAGTGACGCGTCTGCAGACGCGCACCAAACAACCTGTTCAGTAAACTACACCTGAACACACTGAAACGCGCTAGAAACCAACACAATACACACAGATTAGTTTTGTACAAATAAACATAAGCTACTAACACTCGCTGTAGAACACATGTTGTAACGAAATCATTTATAATGTCCTTGTTAAAACGACATACTGAAGTTTTTTTCTCTGCCTGGCAGTAATACGCGTAAGAATGCCTGCTTTCACTTTTCCTGCCCAAACATTTAAGCATTTAATTTCATTTTGTAACAAACTTGCCTTACAGTTAAAGCTCCGAGTTCTACTTCTACCCACAGAACAGAGACTGAAAACCAGGTTCATTAGTGAAGTAATGCTACACCTGTTTCAAATTAAAGGCCCCAATGGAGACTGCAGCCGCACACAGACATTTCAAACTAACAGTTTTCTGTCTTTTTAAGTTACCAAAAATTTGTTGTCATTTTTAAATTTATTTAATGGAAAATTAATATAAATATCTAAATATATCTAAAAACACGCAGTCATTGTTATTTAACCACTGCACTGTCACAGCCCAATTATAAACAAGAAGCTTTATTTGCACTCATTTACACCGATCAGCCATAACATTAAAACCACCTCCTTGTTTCTACACTCACTGTCCATGTTATCAGCTCCACTTACCATATAGAAGCACTTTGTAGTTCTACAATTACTGACTGTAGTTTATCTGTTTCTCTACATGCTTTGTTACCCCCTTTCATGCTGTTCTTTAATACATTTACATGTTCTTTAATAGCAGGACAGGTCAGGTTTTAATGTTATGGCTGGAGAAGGAGAAGAACTGGTATTAAAGAACAAATAACTATTCACTAACAGAACTAATTAACATAATTTGACGGTTGAACAATTGTTATACTGGTTTGACATGCAAATATGCTTACCTTGTGTTTCATTTTTGGTCCTCTATATAAGTTCTTAGCTTCTTAGCTGGTTTCTCCTGCATATAATCTTCTTTTTTTGTCCACTGTGTGAATATCCATCTTTAACACTAAAAATGTCTGAAATCGTTCCTAATGGGGACCAGGAAGTGGGTGGTTCCCAACCTTATTTGGAATCCGTGTGTGTGTGTGATTCCGGCTATAAAAAAAAGGGGGCGCAACTGAGCACAACCCACACACTCACACATTCACCGAAAAACATGCGTTTTGAGCCAATGCTAAAAACCACACAGGCACCATTAGTAGGCCTCCTGTATCCATTTAAAATAGGTTTCCTTTATGGGGACTAGACTTTAGGTCCCCACACTGCAAGAGGTCCCCACGACGTGACTGTGTAAACAGATTCATGTCCCCTCAATGTGATGAATACCAGTGCACACACACACACACACACACACACACACACACACACTCTCACACTCTCACACACACACACACACACACACACACACACACACACACACACACCGCAGGTAAAAGAAGCCCAAATCCATTACGTGGCTGTAATGCGACCCACAAAAACGACCCACAAAAACACTTTTAAGTCCGAATCTGATCATCTTTTATTCACAATTCGACCAAAAGTATGTGGACACCTCTCCTAAATACTGAGGGGATTACTGAGGAGGTTTAGGGAAGGCCCTTTCCTGTTCCGGTTCACCACTGAACTACTTTAGGATGAACTGCATCGTTCATTGTGATCGGTACCTGACCTTGCAAATGTCCTTTGCACTGGATGGGCACAAATTCCCACAGACTCTTAAACCTTATGGAAAGCCTTCTATGCCGAGTGGATCTGTTATAGCTGCAAAAGCGGGTGTGTGTGGAGGAGCCACTCCATATAAAATACTGTTGACCGTCAAGCTTACGGTCGGGCGTCCACATGCACTGTGTGGCCAAAGGTATCTCTTCTGAGGGGCAGTTGTAGCCTAGCCTAGTAATCAGAAGGTTGCCGGTTCAAGCCTCACCACTGCCAGGTTGCCACTGTTGGGCCCTTGAGCAAGGCCCTTAACCTTCAATTGCTTAGACAATATGCTGTCAAAGTACTGTAAGTCGCTTTGGATAAAAGCGTCCGCTAAATGCTGGTAAATGTAAATGTTCTGACCAGACTTTGGAGTATGTCTGTGGGAATTTGTGCCCGACGGAGCATTCGTACAGCATGTTCCAGTTCATTCATGCCAAACCGTGTGTTGTGTTTTGATTCAGCTCTTGTCATCCTACGCTCCCAAGAACAGGGCGTGTCTAAATTCTCATATCCTTTTTTAAGCGTTTAAGTTTAAGCGTTTTCGGGACACGGAGGGAGACGTTAGCTGGCGTGCTAGCGGGTCGTGCCTTGAAGCTAACCGTGTTAGCGTAGTATGCTAAAACTGCTGTGTAATCTCAGTCCAGTTAGAGCGTCTAAATAATCTGCCTCATGAGCTCCAGGTCTTATTAGAATCCTCTCTACTGAGGCAGTGAGGCAGCGAGACAGCGAGGCAGCTCACCAGGTTTTCACACAGACCCTCTGACTCTGATTTTGATGGTAACCGTTAGCACATTTTTGCCGTTTTTTTGTCGGTCACGGATCATTTAGAGCTTTGAACACAAATCCAGCGAATATTGATGAATATTTGGGCGCCACAGACTAGCACACGCACACGTGAGTTCATGAGCGTGAACGTATAAACGCATAAATGCATACACGTGGCCACGGTGGCATTTTTCTCATGATGGCAGAACCTTCGCCAGGTAACACACACCGCCGATTTCTCTCTCTCTCTCTCTCTCTCTCTCTCTCTCTCTCTCTCTCTCTCTCTCTCTCTCTCTCTCTCTCACACGCTCTCGCGCTCTCTCTCTCTCTCTCTCGCACGCTCTTGCTCTCTCTCCAGATCCGCCGGGCTGATTTACTCTCCGGCGTGTTTTCTCAGGCCCACGCGGTCTCGGAGTTTGCACTACAGCAGCTCATGCAGAACCGATGTCATTCAAAACCCAGTTAAATAAATGACCCTGTAAAATCCCCCCCCCAATAATGAGAGAGGCAGTGATGAGGTGTGTGTGTGTGTGTGTGTGTGTGTGTGTGTGTGTGTGTGTGTGTGTGTGTGTGTGTGTGTGTGTGTGTGTGTGTGTGTGTGTGTGTGTGTGTGTGTGTGTGTGTGTGTGTGTGTGTGTGTGTGTGTGTGTGTGTGTGTGTGTGTGTGTGTGTGTGTGTGTGATACTCTCCGTATCTCTCTCTCTCTGTTTTTGGTGGATGGGGCCTGAGGGAGGCGTTACCCCCGGCCCACCCAGACTGGCTCGCTCGCTGGGAGCCACTAAATCTTCAGCACTGCAGGAGTAACACCGATTCTGACTCGTGTAATTCATGCGTCCTCGCTCCCGACGGTTCGAGCGTTCATCTCTGTACCGTCGCGCCGCCATCGCGCTTTAAAGATTCAGTGTTTTTTTTTATTTGCATTATTTTGGACCATGCAGCCTTATTACAGGGCGGCACGGTGGCTCGGTGGGTAGCACTGTCGCCTCACAGCAAGAAGGTCCTGGGTTCCATCCCCAGACGGGGCGGTCCGGGTCCTTTGTGTGCGGAGTTTGCATGTTCTCCCCGTGTCTGCGTGGGTTTCCTCCGGGAGCTCCGGTTTCCTCCCACAGTCCAAAAACATGCAGTCAGGTTAACTGGAGACAATGAATTGCCCTATGGGAGAATGTGTGTGTGTTTGTGTCTGCCCTGCGATGGACTGGCGCCCCGTCCAGAGTGTTACTGTGTGCCTTGCTCCCCCCCCCCCGCAACCCTGATTGGATAAGACAGTGAGTGAGTGGGCCTTATTACAGTCCAGAATCAGCGTTTAAACTGAGCTAGAACATCAGCCGCTCTTCTGAGAAGCTTCTCACAAGACTTTGAAGTGTGTCTATGGGAATTTGTGCCTGTTCAGTAATACTAAAGAACATTGGTATGTCTGGGCGCTGATCAATCAGCTGATGTTCCGGTTCAACACAGAGCTGTTGAGTCGAGTGTGTGCAGGACACTGGAGTTTCTTGCTTTTAAACCGAGCTTTAGGTCCCTCCCTAAACTGTTTAGATAGATTTTAGAATATAATTCATTTCTAACATCCTGTAGCGAATACAAGTGGTGTCCCAATACTTTTATCCATATAGTGTATTTTTTATTCTATGTACACACAAGTCAGTTCAGTCCAACAGAACACCAGTCACGTTTTACTCTCTCAAAATGCACCAGTGTTAGTTTTTCTCCCAGTTTAGTCATTTCCAGTTCCCTATAGCAGTTCCCCTGCCTCTGTCATCGACCCCCCGCTGGCTTTTCTAATTAAATAAAAGATCAGCATCAGAATTTAGTGTTCAACATGTATAAAATATTATAATGACTGCACAGACAAACAAATAAATAAAGAGCTTCTGCACTAACCCACACATACTTACCAATTAAAGAATAATTAATTAAAATATTATATATATATATATATATATATATATATATATTTATTTATTTATTTTTTTATAATTTTTAAGTGACTTCTCTTGAATATAATATTTTTTAATATAAAAGTTTTATTTATTTATTATTTTAGTTATTATTTTATTTTAGTATGACTGGAATGACAGATTATTTGTAATATGATAATAACTAAATAATAATTAAAATAATAATAATAATAATAATATGATAATAACTAAATAATTAAAATATTAATAATAATATGATAATAACTAAATAATTAAAATAATTAGAATTATAGTTATAAAATATTGATAATAGTAATACACTTAATAATAATAACAATAATAAAAGTAATAATAACAATAATAAAAGTAATAATAATAATTAAAAAAAATAAAAAAAAATTTAAATAATACAAATATTTTATATAAATGATTTTATATTGGTAATAAGTGTGGAAGTAACACCTGATCTGAATAATCAGGAATACTGTTAATACTGTTAATACTGTTTGGACTGTTAGGACTGTTAGGGTTCAGGGTTTGGGTGTAAGGGTTTGGTTTTGTCTTGTGGTATTAATTCTGTACCCCTGTGTTCCTCTGTTTTTCCCCATCCGTGGATCCCGTGAGCGGTTTGATTTATGGGTGCTGCTGAGAGGCGGCCTGGTCTCAGCGTGGAATCAGACGCTGCTTCTCAATTCCACTGTGAAATCCTAGCAGATCCAGACGTCATCCTGGAAGGTCCCGGCGGCGTCTGGGACTCGTCGAGGGGGTCTCCGTGCTCCCCGCGCGATGCCTCGACTCTCCGGCCCTTACGGAGGCCATAAATTAGCCGTGCCTGGCAGTGGGATGTCAGGGGGAATCTGTAGGAATTATCCGGAGAGAAGCTGAATGATCTGGATTTTATGTGGATGAGATCATGAACACGCTCAGGGACAAACGTCTGAGAAGAGGAACCATCAGTTTGGGGATTCACCCCTGCTCTGACACTGACATCTTTAGTGTATTAATGCAGATATAAACAAACTGTTACTGCACCTGTTAGGAACTGTTCTGTAAAACACAGCCCTGATACTTTGACCACGTGGAATAGTTGTCGTTCGTTACACCAGGTGAGGCACAGCTGCGACCGTTCCTTTAGGAAAGGGGCGTGGCCTGCGCTGCAACGGCTGTAATTTGGCGGTGAAAACACCTCCGGGTAGATCCGGCGTGTCTGCTTGTTTGTGGGTGGTTCTGACGGCGCTGATTTATACGCGCTAATAAGGGGGTCGGTTTGTTTTCCAGAGGGAGGCGAGGAGCGCTGCCTCTACAGGTCGGGTTCGGACCATCGTTCTGAGGAACGTAAACGTTCCGCTTCCGCGGTTCGGCCTCTTTGATTCCGCCGACGAGCTGCTGATGACAAAGACTCATTTAACTCAGTAAGGACACGGTTTTAAACGCCGCTCTTCAGGTACTGGGAAGCTGCCAGACAGTCAATTACTGACGATAAAGATCTTAACGTGTCTATTCTTTTATCCCGAGAGCTTTAGAGTTAGAGGGAAAGTGTTTTGAGACAAGGATTATCCAGACACGACCCATCAATCACTCTATGTATTAGGTTCTGCCTAGCAGGGTCATCCTATAGAACTCAGACACACACACACACACACACATACACTAAACGGTCTAAAGTATTTGGACTCCTGAGCGTGAGCTTTTCGGACATCCAGTTTCAAAAACAATAGACTGGTGGGATTAAAATATCGTGACCTCTGTGTGATCTTTTCATGTAGATTAACAACCACCTCTTTGATAAGGCTTCTCACAAGGCTTTGAATTGTGTCTGTGGGAATTTGTGCCCGTTCAGTCAAAAGATGACAGCATTTGTATTTTTGCGGCTGGGCACTGATTGATCAGTTGATGTTCCGGTTCCACTCCTGATAGACCGGCATTCTTTTTTTTATGGGCATTAGAAGGTGCTGGGACATGTGACGCTGTCCACGGTCAAGCAAGCTGTAAAAAGAGTCAGGAAGCTGCTCACACACACACACACACACGCACAATCATGCAAAGACACACGCACACTGTCACATACATACACAAACAAACACACACGCAGTCATGCACACAGTCATGAACACACACACAGTCATGCACACACACACACAATCATGCAAAGACATACACACCCAAACACACTCTCACACACACAATCATGAACACACACACACAGACAAACACATATACACACAAAATCATGCACACACACACAGTCACACACACAGTCATACACACAATTATGCACAAACACTCATACACACAAATACACAATCATGCATAGACATACACACACAGTCATGCACACACACAAATACACACACACAATCATGCACACACAAACACACACAGTCATGCACACACACACAAACACACACACAGTCATGCACACACACACAAACACACACACAGTCATGCACACACACACAAACACACACACAGTCATGCGCACACAGACAAACACACACACAGTCATGCACACACACACAAACACACACACACAATCATGCACACACAAACACACACACAGTCATGCACACACACACAAACACACACAGTCATGCACACACACACACAAACACACACAGTCATGCACACACACACAAACACACACACAGTCATGCACACACACACAAACACACACACAGTCATGCACACACACACAAACACACACACAGTCATGCACACACACACAAACACACACACAGTCATGCGCACACAGACAAACACACACACAGTCATGCACACACACACAAACACACACACACAATCATGCACACACAAACACACACACAGTCATGCACACACACACAAACACACACAGTCATGCACACACACACAAACACACACATTCATGCGCACACACACAAACACACACACAGTCATGCACACACACAAACACACACACACAGTCATGCACACACACAAACACACACACACAATCATGCACACACAAACACACACACAGTCATGCACACACACACAAACACACACACAATCATGCACACACACACAAACACACACACAATCATGCACACACACACAAACACACACACACACAATCATGCACACACAAACACACACACAGTCATGCACACACACACAAACACACACACAATCATGCACACACACACAAACACACACACACAATCATGCACACACAAACACACACACAGTCATGCACACACACACAAACACACACAGTCATGCACACACACACAAACACACACACAGTCATGCACACACACACAAACACACACACAGTCATGCACACACACACAAACACACACACAGTCATGCGCACACACACAAACACACACACAGTCATGCACACACACAAACACACACACACAATCATGCACACACACACAAACACACACACAGTCATGCACACACACACAAACACACACAGTCATGCACACACACACAAACACACACACAGTCATGCGCACACACACAAACACACACACAGTCATGCACACACACAAACACACAAACACAATCATGCACACACAAACACACACAGTCATGCACACACACACAAACACACACACAATCATGCACACACAATCATGCACACACAAACACACACAGTCATGCACACACACACAAACACACACAGTCATGCACACACACACAAACACACACAGTCATGCGCACACACACAAACACACACACAGTCATGCACACACACAAACACACACACACACAATCATGCACACACAAACACACACACACACACACACACACACACACATGTAAGCTCGGTGCCAGCTGGCAGAATTCTGCGTCGCCCAGCCACAGAGGGATTATGGGACATTTATACGAGCCAAATGTTCCGAACCCGTAACCTGACTCCATGACTTTAATAAACACCACGTACACACACACACACACACACACACACACACACACGTCCACAGTTTACTGGGGACGATCTGAAGGGTTCAGGATGATTAATGGATCTGAAGTCAGATGAGAGTTTCACAGGAAAACACGCTCGTTAGGAACCGTACACGCCGTACATTCATGGACTTACGTTTCCAGAAAGAGCCGCCGCGTCCTTCTCATCCATCACTGACCTGGCACCGGGTCCGACGCCCGGTCCTCCACACCTATCCCATGATTCCGTGCACTGATGGGGCGCGGCGGTCGATTCTCTTTGCTGCACGGTCGTTTAAATCCAATTCTAAAGCTCTAGGACTCCAATGAACCACAGCGAGTGCCATTATATCTGAATTATAGAGTTAAACCCTGAAAATCTACTCCTGATAGACCAGCATTCTGTTTTTATGGGCATTAGAAGGTGCTGGAACACGTGACGCTGTCCACGGTCAAGCAAGCTGTAAAAAGAGTCAGGAAGCTGCTTACACACACACACACACACACACATACACACAAAGACACACTCACACAATCATGCACACACACAAACACAATCACGCACACACACACACAATCATGCACACACATAAACACAATCACGCGCACACACAATCATGTACACACAAACACACAGACACAAACACACAATCATGCACACACAAACACACAATCATGCACACACAAACACACACACAAACACACACACAAATACACACACAAACATACACACACAATCATGCACACACACAAACACACAATCAGGCACACACACATACACAAACACACACATAGTCATGCACACACACACACAATCATGTACACACAAACACACACACAAACACAATCACGCGCACACACACAATCATGTACACACAGACACACAATTATGCTCACAGACACACACTTACACACACACAAACACACAATCATGCACACACAAACACACACACACAAACACTCACACACAAACACAATCATGCACACACACAAACACAATCACGTGCACACACACAATCATGTACACACAAACACACAGACACACAATCATGCTCACAGACACACACTTACACACACACAAACACACAATCATGCACACACAAACACACAGACACACACACAAACACACAATCATGCACACACACAAACACACACACACAGACAAACACATGCACACACAATCAGGCACACACATACACAAACACACACATAGTCATGCACACACACAAACATACACACACAAACACACACACAATCATGCACACACACAAACACACAATCATGCACACACACACACACACACAGTCCTACTTTAAAATACTGGTACAACATAATTGATTCTCTTTGTTTGATGCATCGTTCAACTCTAAAGACGTCATTTAAAGCAAAATTCAATCAAAAGGTTGCTGGTTCTTGCCTCACTACTGCCAGGTTGCCAGTGTTGGGCCCTTGAGCGAGGCCCTAAACCCTTGATTGATTAGACAGTATACTCTCTCAGTACTGTAAGTCACTTTGGATATAAAAGCGTACGCTAAATGCAGTAAATGTAAAATATATGCTTTTTCTTTTGGGGGAGGGTTAGCGTTGTGCTAGTCAGCGTTGTAAGCATCTATGCTAGCGTTTGTAACACACGTCGGGGTCCGTTTTGGGTTTGATTTATGAGGCTAGCTTGTTCTCTGACTGCGGTGTTTAGTGCACAGCGAGCTCCTGTCAGCTCGGTGCTCAGCCCGTCATAAATTACCGACTTTTTAAAGACAACAAAACGAGACTCCGTCTGCGCGTCGTACGCCCGTACGCGGGCGCGGCCTTCGTACCCGGACCCGAAGATTTACGAGCAACTTGTAGGACCTAATTTTACCATCGTTTAGCAGGCGGCTAGCTAATAGCTCATGAATCTGTAGGGTTTTTACAGCGTGGCTCCCGACGGTAAATCAGACGAGCGCGAGACGCTTCACTTCTCTCGCCGTGTGGTCCGACGGCCCCGGAGCGCACGTGCTGCTTAACGTTAGCGTTAGCATTTACCGCATTAACTCCCTGAAAAGAGGCCTGCTGTTTTACTGAGCGGGAAAAATGAGTCGAGCGTCTGGAGAGAAAGAAAAACAAGCTCGTTCAGACAGACAGAACGCAGTGAGCGGAGTGAAGCTCATCTCGCTCTTCTCATGAACGCTGGAAACCTTTCAGACGGGAGTCGTGTTCCGACGTGTTCACGCCACGATAAAAACACGCTCTATTAAAATCCTGTTTCCTGGACGCGAGCCACGGATACGCGACAAGATGCGTTTTAGAGGTGTGTGTGTGTGTGTGTGTGTGTGTGTGTGTGTGTGTGTGCTAGAAGGTCATAACTGGTTATCAAAACCTTGGCAAAAATTTAATGGGTGGGTAGCACTGTCTCCTCACAGCAAGAAGGTCCTGGGTTCGATTCCCTTTCTGTGTGGAGTTTGCATATTCTCCCCTGTGTGCGTGGGTACAAAGTCAGGTACAAAATTGTCCATGACTGTGTTTGATAAATACTAATAATAAATAATTTAATAAATAAATAATTCAATAATTCAACAAACTATTAAAAAATAATTCAATAAACAATAAAAAAAATTTTTATAAATAATTTAACAAATAAATAATTAATAAATAAATAATTCAATAAATAATTCAATAATTTAATAAATAATGAAAATAAATAATTAATTAAATAAATAATTAAATAAGCAATTCAATAATTCAATAAATAATGAAATAAATAAGTAAATCAATAAATTATTCAATAAATAAATAATGAAATAAATAATAAAATAAATAAATGATTAAAAAGTGAGTAATTAAATAAATAATTAAATCAATAAATTATTCAATAAATAAATAATGAAATAAATAATTCAATAAATAAATGATTAAAAAAATAATTAAATAAATAATTAAATAAGTAATTCAATAAATATTGAAATAAATAATTCAATAATTCAATAAATAATGAAATAAATTATGAAATAAATTAAAAAATAATGAAATAAACAATTATTAAATAAATAAATAATTAAAAATAAATAATTAAATAAATAAATAATTAAATAAATCAATCACCCACAAAATTTAGTAAATGTTGGTGTTTTACTTGGGTGACTGCTTTAGAATTTGTTACTAAGGGTGACAAAAAAGGGTCCTGAGTTCGATTTCCATAAGAAGCAGTCCAAGTCCTTTCTGTGTGGAGTTTGCATGTTCTCCCTGTGTCTGTGTGGGTTTCCTCCGGTAGCTCTGGTTTCCTCCCACAGTCCAAAGATGTGCAATCAAGTTTTATTATATTGTAGACATATGTGTTTATATAACAATGGTGCTTGAACCATCAACCTTCTGCTCAGTGGTTTATAACCCTAACCGATGAGGTATCGTCAGGCGGGTGGGTGCGGAATTAGGAAAGTGACGCCGGTCTCGGACCCTCGCAGACGGGTGGTCCTGAGGTTGTGGAAGGGCCGGATGAGTGTGTGGATACATATACGTGTGTGTGTGTGTTTCCTCACACTCCTCCCGGGAGCTTGAGCTTGACCTGGATGGAACTTAAAATCGCCCCTCTGTTCCCCTCTCTCCTGAGGGAGCGCCCCTCCGCTCCCCTTCCAAATTTATGCAAAGACAATAATCCCTGATTGCGATATCACTTTCCTGGAGTGTTCCTCCGGAGGCCCCCGGCGAGGAGCCCGAGCGACAGGGCCGAGAGGTTCCCAACACGCCCGTCGCTCAGGCTGTCCAAAAGTATCGGGACTCCCCTCCTGATGTTCAGATCTGTGTTTCAGCCTGTAATAAATAAAAGCTCGGCTTAAAGAAATGTGTGCAGTTAATGTTGATGTATTTATATGGGTTTCCTCCCACAGTCCAAAAACATGCAGTCAGGTTTACTGGAAACACTGAATTGCCCTATAGGTGAGTGGGTGTGTGTGTATGTGTGTGTACCCTGTGATGGACTGGCGCCCCATCCAGGGTGTTACTGTGTGCCTTGCGCCCATTGAAAAGTGGGATCAAGGCTCCAGCACCCCCCCACGACCCTGATTGGATAAGCGGTTAACCAACAGTGGCAACCTGGCAACGGTTGGGGTTGAACCAGCAACCTTCTGATTACTAGTCCAGTACTGTACTGGCTGAAACATGTGAATTAAATAATTAGAGGATTTTTATAAGAGAAAATAAATACTAACGGTGGTAATTTAATCTCTTTTATCTCTGATTTATTTAATGTAAATAAACGCTCGGGTTTTGGAGAGTGAAAGTGTTTCCAGTGCTGGAATGTGAGCGGGGTGTGATGGGTGTGATGGGTGTGAGCCAAATCTGAGTAACACGATGGATTATTCATTCTCACTGGCATTGATGAATATCTCTTTCTCAATATTCTCATAGTCTCTCTCTGTCTGTCTCTCTCTCTCTCTCTCTCTCTCTCTCTCTCTCTCTCTCTCTCTCTCTCTCAGCGCTGTAGATGTGTTTATTGAAACTCCCTGAACCCCAGCGGTGCTAATCGTCGTCCCATGGTGTCACTTTTTTTTACCCTCCTGCTTAATTTACTGCCGCAGACGTTCAGAACACACATCAGTGTACAGTTCACCCATAAAAAAACCCCCAAACCAGCTCAGACCCTACCACTACAGCGCCTTACACTTCTCTCTTATAATAATGAAGAGGTTTAACTGGGGTAATTAGTAAAATACGAGGGATCTTCAAAACTATTTTGGTTGGAAAAAGGTTCAGAACCCCCAGAAGTGCTATCGACTGGCTATGTCTGAGGGAGAGTTGGATTGCCATCCAGTTCAGGGTGTGTTGCTGCAGGTCCGTGGTGACCCTGACCAGGATAAATGTATAAATAAAAATAGCAAGTTATTATTATTATTATTATTATTATTATTATTAATTTTTTTTTTTTAATTATTATTATCATTGTTAATACTTTTATTATTTTAATTATTATTATTATCATTAATTATTATTATTTTAATTATTATTATTATTATTTTAATTATTGTTAATATTTTTATTATTATTATTATCATTAATTATTATTATTATTATTATTATTACTATTTTTATTATTGTTAATATTTTTATTATTATTATTTTGTTATTATTTTTAATGTTATTATTATTATTATTATTATTTTTATTATTGTTAATATTATTATTATTATTGTTAATATTTTTATTATTTTTTAATTTCTTTATTGTTATTTTAATTATTATTGTTATTATTTTTATTATAATTATTATATTTATTGTTATTTTTAGTATTGGTAATATTTTTATTATTATTATCATTATTATTATTATTTATAATTTTATAATTTTTATAATTTTTATTAATGTTATTATTAATTTTATTATTATTATACTTGAAATTATTATTATGATTTTTATAGTTTTTATTATTATTATTATTATTATTAATAATATTTATTGTTAATATTATTATTATTATTATTATTGTAGTCGCGTGTTCTAAATCACATCTAATCATTTGTTAGCATTAGCCTTCCAGCGCTGGACTTCAATTCCTTCATTTCACGCTCGACTTGATACGCTAGCCGAATACGCCTGTGGCTGTATTAGCATGACAAACCGCCACTGGATTAGCGTTGACACAGACAGACTGCAGGTTGTGAGTAGCCGTTGATACCAGCGTGAGTCAGTTGTTGGTTCAGCGTTGGAGATGCACGAGCGGCGCTAGACCGCGGCTACGTTCGTCAGGTGTGAGGAAGATGAATGAGGCGACGTTTTGGAGATTAGTTATGTACACTGTATGAACGCTCGTCCTGTTTGCCTGAGCAATTCATCAAAACCTGCGAGAGAGAGAAAACGCGGCCCGGCGTCCAAGACGCTAACTGTTGTGTCTACGTAGCATTTGTGTTGTAGCGTTAGCTATTTTCAGGTATGTCCCAGTGGAAATCATCATTTCTTATTAGCTGCAGGTCATTCAAACCTCGATGCTGCAACAGAACCCCACACCATCACAGGCTTCTCACAGGACTCTGAAGCATGTCTGTGGGAATTTGTGCCCGTTCAGCTTGTACGGCTGGGTGCTGACGTTGATGTTCCGGTTCATCCCAGAGCTGTTCAGTCGGGCTGAGGTCAGGGCTCTGTGCAGGACCGAGCTTTTCAAGTCTTGGACAGTGGGAGCCTAGTGGGTGGAGCTTTGGGCTATCAACTGAAAGGTTGAGAGTTTGAATCCCAGCTCTATCATGCAGCCACTGTTGGGCCCTTGAGCAAGGCCCTTAACCCTCTCTGCTCCAGGGGGGCCATACAATGACTGACCCTGCGCTCTGACCCCAGCTTCCAAACAAGCTGGTATATGGTTGTACTGTACATCTGTATATGTATATATGACAAATAAAGGCGTTCTATTCTATTTATAGAGATTTCTTGTGCACAAATGGGAAAGGACCTTCCCTAAACTGTTGCTGCAAAGTCAGAAGCACATCATTTCTTTGACCTAATTGATTTACTACCCTGTTAGTGACTGTTAAGCTTGAATTAACGCGAAACACGTGAATTAACGTGAGTTAAACATTTGTGTGTGTGTGTTTTCTTCCAAAGTTTGCTTCACATTTGCTCGCGCTGTAGTTCGTTGGAGTCCTAAAGCCTCAGATTTGTCTCTGCAGTCCAGTTTTATTGCTGGATTGTTTTACTTTGAGGTGTAGAGTCGTTTTCCAGTAGTAACCTGAAGGTAAGTGCTTGACTTGGCATTTAGAAAGTGGACTTTTTTGTAAACTGTGATTTTTTTGTTGTAATGGCGGGGTGTGTGTGTGTACGTCTGTGCAGCTGTGTGCCCGAGGCGGGCGTGGGCCGCAGCATTTATAACGTAGAAGAGAAAAAATCCGCTTGGCTGGTCTCCAACGACAGAGAGCTAGTAATGTTCGAGCCTCTGGCTCTTTCTGCTGCAGGAGCCTGAAATAAAAGCAAAGGAGGCGGAAAGGATTACACGTTGCTCTAAAACCTTCCAGCTCCTTGTCATGTCGTAAAACTGAAGGTGGCGGGGTGTGTGTGTGTGAGTGTGTGTGTGTGAGTGAGTGTGTGTGTGTGAGTGTGTGTGTGTGAGTGTGTGAGAGTGTGTGTGTGTGTGTGTGTGGGGGGGGGGGGAGAACGCCGTGCAGTAAGAACGCCCGAGGGAGAGAAGGGGCTGGAACCCGAGCCATATTTTATACACATGACAAATTGTAGGTATCTTGTCCTGACGGGCGGTGCGTTCGGAGACGAGACCTGCGGTCATAACCGAAAACACACAGACACACACTTGTAGGTTTACCGCCTCAGAAAACACACACACACACACTTTTAGCTTTACCGCCTCCCCTGTGAACAAAACAGCCACAATCCTCCCAGAAGCTACCATCGTTTTGTTACCTGTGAGTTTAGTCCTGTAATCGAGCACAGTAGTAAAATATCGAGGTTAAAATGTTTATGTACACTTGTGGGGACCTGAATGTTTAGAACACACTACACCCTCCTGAAAAACCTTCACAGATTTTAGTCTTTTATAATTATAAGTTTATTTTGGATAATTTGAAAGAAATGGTGACAACACACATCAAGGAACAAACTGGTTTGGTTTTTATTTGGTAAAGGTTTTGGCTTTTTTTTTTATCTCTGGAGTTTTGGTCTTGTATTGATCTCAGTTGGTATTAGTCTTGGACCTGTCTTGGTTTCATTTGTTGTAAGTCTTAGGCTGTATGGATCTTGGTCTTGTATTAATCTCAGTTGGTCTTAGTTTTGGATTTGACTTGGTCTCATTTGTATGAGTCTTGGAGTCTTGGTCTTGTATTGATCTCAGTTGGTATTAGTCTTGGACCTGTCTTGGTTTCATTTGTTGAGGATTTCAGCTTTTTTGGTCGTTGGTATTAGTCTTGGACTCGGCTTTTTTGTCTCAGACTGTTTGGGTCTTGGTCTTGGGAAGTTTGAGCTCTGTAGTATTGGTATTGTATTGATCTCAGTTGGTATTAGTCTTAGACCGGTCTTGGTTTCATTTTGTATTATTTTTGGTTATTTCGTCCCAGGCTGTTTGGGTCTTGGTCTGTTTGAGTCTTCAAGTCTTGGTCCTGTACTGATCTCAGTTGGTATTAGTCCTAAACTGGTCTTGGTCTTTGGCTTTTTTGTCTCAGGCTGTTTGGGTTTTGGTCTTTAAATCTTGGAGTCTTGGGCTTGGTCTCATTTGTTATGAGTTTAGGCTTTTTTTGTCACAGGCTGTTTGAGTCTTGGAGTCTTAGTCTTGTATTGATCTCAGTTGGTATTAGTCTTGGACCTGTCTTGGTCTCATTTGTTATGAGTTTAGGCTTTTTGTCTAAGGCTGTGTGAGTCTTGGTATTAGGGAGTTTGAGTCTCAAAGGCTTGGTCTTGTATGGATCTCAGCTGGTGTTAGACTTGGACCTGGATTTTTTTTGTCACAGACTGTAGGATCTTGCTCTTGGGAAGTTTGAGTCCTGTAGTCTTAGTCTTGTGCTGACCTTAGTGCATATTAGTTTTGGACCTGTCTTGGTCTAAATTGGTTTTAGTTTTAGTTACTTGGAGAGTTTGTCTTGGAGTCTTTTTATTAGTCTTGGACTTGTCTTGGCTTTTTGTCTCAGGCTGTTTGGGTCCTGCTCTTGGGAGTTTGAGTCTTAGAGTCTTGGTCTTGTATTGATCTCAGTTGGTGTTAGTCTTGAACTTGTCTTGGTCTCATTTGGTGTGAGTTTCAGCTTTTTGAGTCTTGATCATGGGGAGTAGGAGTCTGAGTCTTGGTCTTGATTGGCACACTGTTTGGTTTCGTATTGGTCCCAGTTGGTTGGAGTTTTTTGGTCTTGGGGAAATTGAGTCTTGGAGTCTTTGTCTTTGTCTTGGACTTTTATGCCTCAGGCTGTATGGGTCTTGCTCTTGCTCTTGGGGAGTTTGTCTTGTAGTCTTAGTATTAGTCTTGGATTAGTCTTAGCTTTTTTATGTTAGGCTGTATGGGTCTTGGTCTTTGAGGAGTCTAAGTCTTAGAGTCTTGGTCTTGATTGGCACACAGTTTAGTTTTGGACTTGGCTTTTTGTCTCAGGCTTTATGGGTCTTGGTCGGGGAGTCTTGTAGTCTTGGTATTAGTACTTGTATTGAAGCTTTTTGAGTCTTGGTCTTGATTGGCTCCCAGTTTGGTTTTGTATTGGTCCCAGTTGTTCTGAGTTTTGACCGGCTGTCTGGGTCTTGAGCTCTTTATGGTCTGTGGTTGTCTGGGTCTTGATCCTGATCTTGGGTGGTGGGCCATTTGGTTTTGAGATGGTCTTGGCTGAATTTTACACAAATTTAAAACTATCACACACACACACACACACACACACACACACTGATTACCCTTGGTTAGATGTAATCCAGTGTACCGTGTGTGTGATTTACACCCATCGTTCATCACGCCCGTCCTCCTCCGCCGCCGCCGCGCTGTCAGTGCTGGATGAATTAATGCAGCTGCGCTCCCTGGAAGTCGCTCGGTCCGGCTTCGCCACGCTAATCAAACGAGGGATCTTCATAATCCTGGAGGAATCAGCCGAATATCCGCCGCTCGTATCACATCTGTAAAGACTTTATCACCGCAAAGCATGGACGCGACTCGCTGTGAATTATCGCTCGCGGCAAACCGGTCGTATTCACATCGGAGCTCGAGTACCGACCCGCCGACCCGCTGGTACTAAAATCAACAACCTAAAACCAATTATTATTATTTTATTATTATTTTTAAATGTGTCCACCCACATCTTCACATCTGGATCAGTATACAAACAACGTCTGGACCGAACGTAGTTGTATTTAAGTCTATTACTTATTTATGTTAATATAATACTAATCTGTGGTGGCACGTTGGCACAGCTGATGCCTCACAGCAAGAAGGGCCTGGGTTCGATTCCCTGGGTCCTTTCTTTGTGGAGTTTGCATGTTCTCCTGTTCACCTAGCTACTAGTTACTAGAAACTATCCTAGTAGCTAGTGTGTGTGTGTGGACTGCCGACCTGTGTAGTTGTCTGGCAGGTGTAGCCTAGTGGTTAAGGTACTGGACTAGTAATCGAAAGGTTGCTGGTTCAAGCCCCACCACTGCCAGGTTGCCACTGTTGGCCCTTGAGCAAGGCCCGCAAGGCCCGCCCTTAACTCTCACTTGCTTAGACAATATACTCTCACAGTGGTGTATGTCGCTTTGGATAAAAGCGTCCGCTAAATGCTGAAAATGTAAATATAAATGTAGTGTTTCCTGCCTGAATGCCTGGATGAATGAATGATTTGAGTTGACGTGAATGGATGAGAGTGCTGCTTGTCAATACATCGACCCCCTCACCCAGGGTTAATCTGAGATGTCTCTGAGTGGTTCCAATTCCACCCAGACTCTGAATAAATAGGTCAAAAGTATTGGCTCTCTTTTATTATTGACCTCACATGTTGCAGCCACAAATTCTTACAGACACACTTCACAAGTGTTGTGAGAAGCCTCCTCAGAGGAGCGGCTGTTGTTCTAGCTGGAAAACAAAAATCTTTAATTGTTTTATTTGTAACTGAGAATTCGTGATCACTTTCCTCCTAAGCAGTCCCACCTATTCCGCGGTAACAGGAAGTGCGTGGCGCGCCCGGGCGTGTCGGCGTCTTAAATAAATCTCACATTCATACCGCATTCCTTCACACGTTTCCTGGCACGGTTTCACGAGTCGTGACAGCCGCGTGTGGCACATCGGCGCTGCGATGAGCACTCCGTGATTCACTCGCCACCTCAGTGCCCGCCGTATGTACGGTACTATGAGCTCACCTGATTGAACTTTGACCCGTTTTTGTGACCTTTTCAAAGCTCCTCCAATGAGACGAACTGTTTGATACGACCTGGTAAAAGTGACTCAGGCAGTACGAACAAAACTTAACGTGATTTATTGTAGTAAAACAGTGAGTGAGGAATGTGATTAGTGGAGGAACTTATGAGCAGTAATAATGAAGAGAAGTTTAGTGCTCCTGTCTCCTTCTTTTACTACATTAAACCAGAAGCGTTTTAGACTCTGGGAGAAGCTGATTCTGATTCTCACCATTTCTCAGAAGCTGGAGCTGTAACACAAGTTTAAAAGTGAAACAGGGAGGAGAATCCAGATAAACACAGATACATGTGGAGCTGTAAAACTGGATCTGACACTTATTCCACACAAATACAGAATTTGTACACTTAGCTTTGGATGAAGCGTTGAAGTTGCTGTTGAAGTTGCTGTTGAAGTTGGGTTCATAGGTGCTTCTGCTGGCAGTCACAGAAAACAGTTTTAATTCCGGACAAAAATGCGTTCATGCGCTTGATTACAAAAACAAACAAAAACGCTCTTCGTTTGTACAGAAAACGGTTTTAATTCCGGACAAAAATGCGTTCCCAGTAACAGACTTCAAACACAAGCAAGGATTTACATCGGAGAACACAAACGCTACTTTAAGATAAACAAAATAAAATTAAATCTAGACGCTTAATACTAATTACACGGGCAAGATTAACTTTTAAGTTTGCAAATTAAAAAGTCACTGCGCTAATTGCTACAAACAACCAGTTTAGAGCGTGGGCGTCACCGGAAGTCCCTCGTCTCTCCCCTAATGGTTGAAAGACCGCTTTTACACACGGTTTAATATTCTATTAAATATTATATAACATTTGTTATTTTGTGCACATATTTCCTGTATTTTCTCTTCACTTTTTAATAGACAGATTGATAGACAAATCTAACAGTGATGGCCTCAGACTTCTGCTGTGAGAATGCTGGCATCCGTCTGATGTGATCACCAATCAAACTCGTCTGACAGTGGGAATCACAGCAGGAACGCCATCGGTTATTGATACTGAGCTTATAAAAGTGTAGCCACACACACACACACACACACACACACACACACACACTTTATGCCAGTCTTCCAGCTGTCAGAACGTTTCAATCGACGATATGTTTCGTTCTTTACACCCAGGCCTGTGCATTCATGTACCGGCTAACCTTTATATATACACCGATCAGCCATAACATTAAAACCACCTCCTTGTTTCTACACTCACTGTCCATTTTATCAGCTCCACTTACCATATAGAATCACTTTGTAGTTCTACAATTACTGACTGTACTCCATCTGTTTCTCTGCATGCTTTTTAACCTCCTTTCATGCTGATCTTCAATGGTCAGGACCCCCACAGGACCACCACAGAGCAGGTATTATTTAGGTGGTTGATGATTCTCAGCACTGCAGTGACACTGACATGGTGGTGGTGTGTTAGTGTGTGTTGTGCTGGTATGAGTGGATCAGGCACAGCAGCGCTGCTGGAGTTTTTAAACACCTCACTGTCACTGCTGGACTGAGAATAGTCCACCAACCAAATATATCCAGCCAACAGTGCCCCGTGGGCAGCATCCTGTGACCACTGATGAAGGTCTAGAAGATGACCGACTCAAACAGCAGCAATAGATGAGCGATCATCTCTGACTTTACATCTACAAGGTGGACCAACTAGGTAGGAGTGTCTAATAGAGTGGACAGTGAGTGGACACGGTATTTAAAACCTCCAGCAGCGCTGCTGTGTCTGATCCACTCATACCAGCACAACACACACTAACACACCACCACCATGTCAGTGTCACTGCAGTGCTGAGAATCATCCACCACCTAAATAATACCTGCTCTGTAGTGGTCCTGTGGTGGTCCTGACCATTGAAGAACAGGGTGAAAGCAGGTTAAAAAAAAGCATGCAGAGAAACAGATGGACTACAGTCAGTAATTGTAGAACTACAAAGTGCTTCTATATGGTAAGTGGAGCTGATAACATGGACAGTGAGTGTTTGGTACGTTGGTGGTGGGAGAGGGAAGAGTGGTACGTTAAAGCCACGTTCAGGTCTGAGTTGAGAGATCAGATAACACTGAAGTGTCACACACACACACACACACACACACACACACACACACACGGCGGGTGATTATGTGAATACCAGCGGGTGACCAGCGGTGCTCCGACTGTCATGTAATTAGTCTGAAGCGGATCCGTCGCAGAGGTACGTCGTCTGACAGGAACGTCTATTGTTCCGCCGCGACACCTTTCATACACGTAATCCGATAGACATGGCCTCACACACACACACACACACACACACACACACTGTGTACATAGGTTGAGAGGATTGTGTAAGCACTCGTGGAATGAGCGTAGCATCACATCTTCTTTTAAAAGTGTCGAGCGTGCCAATTAAAACATTCCTCGGTGCCGTCGCGACGCT
The DNA here is from genome assembly GCF_030014385.1 of Trichomycterus rosablanca. Taxonomy (NCBI): domain Eukaryota; kingdom Metazoa; phylum Chordata; class Actinopteri; order Siluriformes; family Trichomycteridae; genus Trichomycterus; species Trichomycterus rosablanca. The sequence goes on from NC_086008.1 coordinate 1,845,039, forward strand.
GGCCGTGCCCACCTCGCCCTGCCCACCCAAACCGTGCCACGTCCGGCCTGCCTCCCTCCCCCGGGGCGCTTCTGTCACCCGCACGCCTTCGCTGTAGTCCTCGGCCCAAGAGCGACTGGAATTTCCGAGCCTCCGGTTCATTAATCATTCCGGGTTCGACCGGGACGCGTGACATCACCCGCGCTCTCGCTTCTCCTCGGTTGTGTAAACAAATCCGATTCACGCTTCTCGCCGACTCCGCCGCGTCCCTCATCGACTCGAGATGAGCTAATAATAAAATCCATGTGCGCCGTCGTCTATATCTGTACACACCCCGCGAGCAGCGCTAGCAGGCGGAGAGTGAACCGCTGAAGAGTCCTCGAGAAATAATAATAATAATAACATGGGACGGCACGGTGGCTAGCACTGTCGCCTCACAGCAAGAAGGTCCTGGGTTCCATCCCCAGGCGGGGCGGTCTGGGTCCTTTCTGTGTGGAGTTTGCATGTTCTCCCCGTGTCAGTGTGGGTTTCCTCCAGGAGCTCCGGTTTCCTCCCACAGTCCAAAAACATCCAGTCAGGTTAATTGGAGACACTGAATTGTCCTATAGGTGAATGTGTGTGTGTGTGTTTGTGTGTGTGCGCTGCGATGGACTGGCACCCTGTCCAGGGTGTTACTGTGTGCCTTGCGCCCATTGAAAAGCTGGGATAGGCTCCAGCACCCCCCGCGACCCTGATTAGATAAACGGTTAAGACAGTGAGTGAGTGAGAATAACACGATTCCTAAACGGATCTGTGGTCTAATGTGAATCCTGAATTATAAGCTGGTGGAACTTGGTTGACTGTCCACAGTCGAGTGAGCTTTACATCCGCACGGGACAGAAGCCCCTGATCAAACAGACGAAGACGAAATGAAGGCGGAAGCTTCTTTCTCCGAGTGTCGCACACTCGGATCTTTTTTTTTTGTTTTGGCGCCTCTTGGATTACGTCCGACCGTCCAGACACATTTCCTCGTGGCGTGAGCTAAATCCTCTCGGTTCTGGCACAGAGAAGTTCACCAGCTGTGCTTCAGATCCACGTTTGATGCGACAGGTTTCCACAAAATCCACGACGAAGTGAAGCAAAAGTCAAAATTCCTGAGCTCTGAGTTCCGGTCGGTCAGTCAGTCACAGACAAAGAACAGTTGCAGAAGTCGTTCGTATTGCAGGACGGCCATGACGTGACACTCGGAGAAAGAACACTAAAGTGAAAGGCATTAAAAATCATGTTCTGTACATTTTTATGTAACAATTAATTTTTAAAAAATTAACACATTAAATCCTGATGTATCAAATATGATACAAAACAAAACTCATATATGCAAACTGTTATTTCATTTTTTTATTTTTTTATTTCACTTAAGGTCAAATAAGCTTTTGGTCAACGTTTTGGTGGTTTAGGTTTAGGGTTAGGGTTACTTTAAAGTAAAGGGTTAATCGGCGTCTTAAATATGCTATACGGCCAAAAGTATTCGGACACCTGCGCGAGAGCTTGTCGGACAACAAAGTGAATCAAAAGTTTCAGTCAGTCAGTCACAAACAAAGAACAGTTGCAGAAATTGTTCGTATTGCAGGACGGCCATGACGTGACTCTCGGAGAAAGAAGCTTCGGCTTTTGTTTTGTCTTCGTCTGTGTGATCAGGGGCTTTTCTGCCCATTTGAATGTAAAGCTCACTCGGCTGTGGACAGTCGACCAAGTTCCACCAGCCTAGAATTCATCACAATTCAGGGAAGACCACAGATCCGAGTCCAAAACACTAAATGAAGTTAAAAGTAAAAGGTGGTTAAAAAACATGCAGTAAATGATAAATTTTTAAAAAATGAACACATTAAATCCTGATGTATCAAATATGATACAAACCAAAACTCATATACGCAAACTGTTATCTAATTTCTTTTTTCTGGTATTACACAGAAGGTGAAATAAGCACTCCAGTTCCAGCTTTGGGGGTTTAGACTTTAAAGGGTTAATTGCCGTCTTAAATACGCTGTATGGCCAAAAGTATTCAGACGCCTGAGCGAGAGCTTGTCGGACACCACATTTCAAAAACAACCGATATTAAAATTCCGCTAGAATAGCAATGACGTGTGTCTGTGTATGGAAATTTGTGCCTGTTTAGTCAAAAGATGACGGCAATTGTATGGCTGGGCACCAGTGTCTCAGTTGGTGTTCCGGTTCATCCCAGAGCTGTTAAGTGGGGCTGAGGTCAGGGCTAAAACAGGCAAGGTCCTTCCCTAAACTGTTCCTGCAAAGTCGGAAGCATGTAATTTCCTGTATATAAATGATTGATCACAACTGTTAGTGATTATTGTGGCTGAAACACACAAATTCAGTAATTAAAAGGGGCGTCCCAATACTTTTGCCCTCATTTAAATATAAACTCCCGTTGGCACTCAGCCCTGGCACCGCGTCCCTGACCGGCGACTCCGAACCCTACACGTTGCCCCCGGAGCGTTTTATTATTGTTCATTTCCAGCGTACAGGACCGGTTTCAGACACGTTGGTGTCAGTGTTGCAGTCGTGAGTGTGATTTATGAGTCAGGTTCCAACCCTCCCACCGAAAGTGTGTGAGGCGTTCCTCAGGTCCGACCGCTTCTGTCACACACACACACACACACACACACACACACACACACACACACTCGCCTTCAGGTGTGTTTCACTCACACGTGTTTAGGTAATGACTGTCTGATAAACATGATAAATCACCGAAAGTATTTAGACACCTGATGGTTCCTCTAATGCTACCATCACTGATACTGATACTGCGGCTGCGTTCACATTTACAGCATTTAGCCGAGAATTTTATTCCAAGTGATTTACAGTTATAACTGAATTCAATTCAACCAATTAAAGGTTAAGGGCCTCACTCAGGGGCCCAACAGTCAACACTTAGTGATGGTGCTTAAACTGGCAAGCTTCTGATTACTAGTCCAGTACCAAACTGCTGAGCTTCCACTGCCTTTTTACTACTACTGCTAACATTGCTACCACTAACGTTACTACTGTTACCAGTACAACTACTGGTACTAATGCTAATGCTAATGCTACTACTGTTACTGCTACTACTGCTGCTGTTATTACTGCTAACAACACCACTATTACTTGTGCTACTATTACTGCTAGTGCTATTGCTACTACTGCTATTGCTATTATGGCTACTATTGCTACTACTGCTACTATTGTTATCACTGCTATTGGTAATATTGCTGCTACTGCTACTACTGACATTTCTGCTGCTATCACTACTACTGCTACTGATGCTGTTGCTACTATTGATATTACTGATAGCGCTACTACTGTTGCTAATGCTATTGCTACTGCTGCTAATTCTACTATTGCTGCTGCTAACACCATTACTGTTACTGATGCTACTACTGCTACTATCGCTACTGCTGTTATTACTGCTATTACTACTTCTGCTTCTACTACTGCTACTATTACTGCTACTGCCGCTACTGCTAACACCACCACTATTACAACAGCTACTGCTGCTATTATTACTACTGCTGTTTTCGCTACCACTGCTACTGATGCTATTGCTGCTACTATCACTCCTGCTATCGCTAAAACTATTACTGCTATTGCTACTACTGCTACTAATGCTATCACTATTACTACTGCTACAACTGCTATTGCTACTGCTGATGCTACTGCTCCTGCTGCTACTGCTAACACCACCACTATTACTATTGCTTCAACTGCTATTGCTACTGCTGCTAATATTACCACTGCTGTTTTTGCTACTACTGCTACTGATGCTATTGCTATTGCTGCTACTACTATCACTCCTGTTATTGCTAAAACTATTACTGCTATTGCTACTACTGCTACTAATGCTATCACTACAACTACTGCTACAACTGCTGTTGCTACTGCTGATGCTACTGCTAACACCACTACTATTACTACTGCTTCAATTGCTATTGCTACTGCTGCTATTGCTGCTACTGCTAGTGATGCTATCACTATTGCTACTTCTAGTCCTGCTACTACATTTACATTTTCAGCATTTAACAGACGCTTTTATCCAAAGCGACTTACATTACTGTACAGTTACAGTATACAGTCTGAGCAACTGAGGGTTAAGGGCCTTGCTCAAGGGCCCAACAGCAGCAACCTAGTAGTGGTGGGGCTTGAACTAGCAACCTTTGGATTACTAGTCCTGTGCCTCAACCACTAGGCTATGGCTTGCCCCTACTACTACTGCTAATGCTACTATTGCTACGACTGCTATTAAAACTAAAACAGCTTAAAGTAAATAAATAAATAAAGAAATCATTTAGCTTGTTGTAACTGGAGCCAGCGCTTTACACGTGTGTTTGGGGTTTAGCTTAGCGCTAGTGTGAGTCTGTGCATGTTGATAAAGCTGGTAAGGTACCAACAGAAGAAAAAAAACACTCTGTCCCAACTTTTCTGATTTTTTATGTATTTTTTAGGCGAGTTTTGAATCTGCTCTAGCGGGAACACGCGTAGCGGGAAGCGCAGTGGCGGCGGCGGCGGCGCTAAGCCGGTGTGTTTAAACACGAATACTCCGGATTTATTTGGGTGTGCAGAGATTTACGGCGCTCCTCCCGTCACGCAGAGACCAGACCTGGCAGCGTTACCCGCGCGCCGCGCTCCTGCCAAAGCTAATAAAAGCGCAGCTGAACTGCGCAATCCGCTCACCTGTCTGACTGACACACCTGGCCAGGTGCCACATACCTGCCAGGTAAGAGGTGCGCTCGCTCGCCGCCGCCGCCGCGCTTCCCAGCAGCCCTGAACCCAGACGCTGAATACGGGGCGAGCCCGCTAATCGTGCGGCGCGGCGCGGCGCTCAATGCTGCGCTCTAATCCCCGCTAACACCTGGCCTTAGCGCTACAATATGGTAATTAAACACTTCATACGCGCTGCAGATGTTTAAACGTCAGCGGCGCGCTGCAGATCCGAACCTCCGCCGGCGAGGTTGCATAACCAGCTAACAATACCCGTTTTGTTTTGCTAGCGTTAATGAAACGTCGTGCTGTTAGCTTGACGTTCCCCCGGGTGAGATTAACGCGGGACATCTCGTACCTGGACGCACCTGCGCTCGCCGCTGACCCTACCCGTCCCTACAGGTGTGCAAGTGGAACCAAAACATCCAAGGTCCTAGCCTGACTATTTAGTCGGCGTTCCGATTCATCCTAGAGCGGTTCGGTGTGGTTGAGGCTGGCACACACACCTACACAAACTATTAAATCAACACACACGCACACACACCTACACAAACTATTAAATCAAAACACACGCACACACACCTACACAAACTATTAAATCAAAACACACGCACACACACCTACACAAACTATTAAATCAACACACACGCACACACACCTACACAAACTATTAAATCAACACACACGCACACACACCTACACAAACTATTAAATCAACACACATGCACACACACCTACAAAAACTATTAAATCAACACACATGCACACACACCTACACAAACTATTAAATCAAAACACACGCACACACACCTACACAAACTATTAAATCAAAACACACGCACACACACCTACACAAACTATTAAATCAACACACACGCACACACACCTACACAAACTATTAAATCAACACACACGCACACACACCTACACAAACTATTAAATCAACACACACACACACACAGACCCACAAACTATTAAATCAACACACATGCACACACACCTACACAAACTATTAAATCAACACACACGCACACACACCTACACAAACTATTAAATCAACACACATGCACACACACCTACACAAACTATTAAATCAACACACACACACACACAGACCCACAAACTATTAAATCAACACACACGCACACACACCTACACAAACTATTAAATCAACACACACACACACACAGACCCACAAACTATTAAATCAACACACACACTCACAAACAAACTATTTAATCAACACACACACACACCCACACCCACAAACTATTAAATCAACACACACGCACACACCCACACACACCTACACAAACTATTAAATCAACACACACGCACACACACACACCCACACACACCTACACAAACTATTAAATCAACACACACCCACACACACCTACACAAACTATTAAATCAACACACACGCACACACACACACCCACACACACCTACACAAACTATTAAATCAACACACACCCACACACACACACTCACAAACAAACTATTTAATCAACACACACACAAACATACACACCCACACACACACACACACACACACACACTATTCAATGAACCGTATTCAGACCCCTGATCGTGACCTTGTCGGACGTCTTATTTCCAAAGGCTTCTCACAAGATTTTGAAGTATGTCTGTGGGAATTTGTGCCCATTCAGAATCAGAATCAGAATCACTTTATTTCACCAGGTATGTTACACATACGAGGAATTTGCTTTGGTGATACACATAATAGTACACATAGTAGCACACACAATACACATAATAGTACAGATAATTACACGTGTATGACATGTAACATAGAACATATTTAACAGACCCGACAGCACATGGACTGTTAACCAGTAGTTACCAACATTTACCCAAACTATTCAATCAACCGTATGCAATTGGTTTCTCAAAGTATTCAGACCCCTGATCGCGAGCTTGACAGACATCTTATTTCCAAAGGCTTCTCACAACATTCTGAAGTATGTCTGTGGGAATTTGTGCCAGTTCAGTGGTACAAAAGAGTGTTTGTATGTCTGGCTGGACACTGACATGAAAGGCTCTGTGCAGGACACTGGAGTTTCTTTAAATCAAGCTTTTCTTCATGCTAGAACAGCAGTAAGTTTTGGAGTATGTCTGTGGGAATTCATCCACTGATATCAGTTGAGAAAGCCTCAGTTGATGTTCTGGCTTATTCCAAATGCGGAACAAGTAAAGGCCTTCCCTAAACTGTTGGTACATGTACAAAAGTATATCATTTTCTTTATATAACTGATTTATTACACCTGTTAGCAGCGGTTGAGGCTGAAACACATGATTTCAATAATAAACGAGGTGTCCGATACTTTTGTCTGATGATATGAACATTTCTGTGAACTATTATGACTTTATATCATTTTTACAGTTTAGAAATGATTTTAAAAAGTGGTTTTAAACTTTTGTTCAAGCTCAAGATCAGATTGAGACAGAACGAGTGAACGGTTCGACACAGAGATGAGGGTAAGACAGCGGTGGAGCGTCTCTCAGGAACGACAGCGGCTGTAATTAATGATCCTGAGCTACAGCTTCCCTGGAGAACCCAAAAATCTGAGCTCGTTTTTCCATGACGAGAATCCATTAATCCTGAGCAAGGATCTCCGACAGCCAGGCGGATTAAGATTCCCGTCCAAATCCATGAGCTAATCATCTCAGAGGAGTCTGAGGAGCGACTGAGGAACCCAGATAAAAAAAACCCGGGTCAAAAAAAACCCGGGTCAACTAAACCTGGGTCTAAAGAACCCGAATCAAAAGAACCTGGGTCAAAAAAACACAGGTAAAAATAAAACTAGGTGAAAAGAACCCGTGTCAAAAGAATCCAGGTTAAAAGAAACCAGGGTCAAAACAACCCAGGTCACTGGTCAAAAGAATCTGCTTTGAAAGAACACAGGTAAAAAAAACTCAGGTGAAAAGAACCCGGGTCAGAAGAACCTGGGTCAAAAGAACCCAGGTTAAAATAACCCAGGCTAAAAGAATCAGAGTAAAAAAAACAGGTCAAAAGAACCCATGTTAAAAGAACCTGAGGCAAAATAACTCGGGTCAAAAGAATTAGGGTCAAAAGAACCCGGGTAAAAAAAAACAGGGTTGAAAAAAGCCAGGTCAAAAGACCCCAGGCTGAAAGAAACCCGGGTCAAAAGAAACCCGGGTCAAAAGAACCCGGGTCAGAAGAACCCATGTTAAAAGAACTCGGATCAAAAAACCTGTCAAAAGAACCTGAATCAAAAGAACCCGTGTCAAACAAACCCAGATCATAAGAACCCAGGCCAGAAGAACCCAGGTCAGAAGAATACAGATTAAAAGAACCCAGGTCAGAAGAACCCCTGGTACCGAAGTCGTGAGCTGAATGTCTGTAACCTTCAGGTTCCATCAGGAGCAGTAAGATCTCAGTCTCTGGATCTGTGGAGGATAAAACTGAAGCTGCAGCTGACGAACATTAGTAATAAATTCCTCAGGTCCTGACAGCATCTACGCTGAGAGGCTCAGAGCGCCGCGGCCGTTCCCCCGTCCCAGAAGTTTAGCATTACAGACTGGAAACCACCCAAAAATGAGCTCCAGCGCTGGATTCCGATTCCTCTCGCCCCGCCCGACTCGTCTCGCTCTCGGACCCACCATCTGTCCTGCGTGTTCGGTCCTAATGACCATCCATCCTTAGAGTTTGTTTTCATCCTGTCTTAGAAACGTGCAGGATCAAACCCGTTCGCTCTGAATGCAAACCCACAAGACATGAAGCTGATCTACCTGTTTACCTTTATTCCCGGTTTAATAAGGTACATGTTTCTGTACGGTGGCCTGCTGAGTCACATTAACATAAAAAAAAAAAACTAAAACTGAGAACGCACTAAAGAACGCTGCATCAACTGAAATGAAGTACAGCGGTACCTTGAAACTCGACGTCAGTCGGTTCTGGGAGTGGCGTCGAGTTTTAAAGACGTTGAGTTTAAAGGTATTTTTTCTCATAAGGATGTTTGGGAAACCTGTTAATGCGTCCATGGTCCCGTGGAGCTGCAGATATTTTAGTCTCATGTAAAATAATGAGGTTGATTTTTACACTTAAACACTGAAAATAACACAAATATAATATAAACACACTGAAATACAATAAAAAACAGATAAACATCAATAAAAATACAATAAAAGCTGCACTTTAGTTTGACTTCTTTATTGTTTCCTGACGCTTCTTAATAGTGGAGATGCTTGATCTTGGAATATCGTATTCCATTCAGCACCGGCGCATTCACACGAGAAGTGACAAAACCGCTTTTGCGCCGCTGTGCCGTTATTTCCTATGAACAGGGGCGATTAAATTCACGGGCTTACCTGGGCTTAAGCCCAGGGGCCCCGAATAATTGATTTTATTTATTTTGTTATTTTGGTTAATAAGAATGGGGAAGCTTGATTGGTGGTTTCAGTTAAGCGACGTGAACGTTAGAGCTAGTATGTGAGTGACATTCCGCTCAGCCAATCAGAATGCAGCACCAGGTTTATATATGTGCGTTCGGACGTCCTGCAGTTAGTTTAGTTAGACTCGCCTTGGTCCCGGCATGAAGTTCGGGTTCTGGAACTAGGCGGTATAAAGTGTTGTAACGCTCATTGAAGTCCTGACTAAACAGTTAAAGTGACTCTACCCTGTCGTGTGCCTTTATTCCCACACCTCCACCACCGCACAGCAAAAGACCCGTAACATCCCCACCGGACAGCGGCTAGGTGAGCCGACCCTCTACAGTAGCATCTGGCTAATGCTAGCAGTAAAGTGCTGCGATAGTAAAAGTAAAAACACGACAATATTTTTGTAAAGTAAAATATAAAAATAACTAAAAGACAATGAAATATAAAAATACATGTAATCACAATACACAGTGAGTGCACAGCAAAGGATTTTGGGAATCTTTGTAACTTGCTTAACGTTACTAGACATATACAGTGTATCACAAAAGTGAGTACACCCCTCACATTTCTGCAGATATTTAAGTACATCTTTTCATGGGACAACACTGACAAAATGACACTTTGACACAATGAAAAGTAGTCTGTGTGCAGCTTATATAACAGTGTAAATTTATTCTTCCCTCAAAATAACTCAATATACAGCCATTAATGTCTAAACCACCGGCAACAAAAGTGAGTACACCCCTAAGAGACTACACCCCTAAATGTCCAAATTGAGCACTGCTTGTCATTTTCCCTCCAAAATGTCATGTGACTCGTTAGTGTTACTAGGTCTCAGGTGTGCATAGGGAGCAGGTGTGTTCAATTTAGTAGTACAGCTCTCACACTCTCTCATACTGGTCACTGAAAGTTCCAACATGGCACCTCATGGCAAAGAACTCTCTGAGGATCTTAAAAGACGAATTGTTGCGCTACATGAAGATGGCCAAGGCTACAAGAAGATTGCCAACACCCTGAAACTAAGCTGCAGGACAGTGGCCAAGATCATCCAGCATTTTAAAAGAGCAGGGTCCACTCAGAACAGACCTCGCGTTGGTCGTCCAAAGAAGCTGAGTGCACGCGCTCAGCGTCACATCCAACTGCTGTCTTTGAAAGATAGGCGCAGGAGTGCTGTCAGCATTGCTGCAGAGATTGAAAAGGTGGGGGGTCAGCCTGTCAGTGCTCAGACCATACGCCGCACACTACATCAAATTGGTCTGCATGGCTGTCACCCCAGAAGGAAGCCTCTTCTGAAGTCTCTACACAAGAAAGCCCGCAAACAGTTTGCTGAAGACATGTCAACAAAGGACATGGATTACTGGAACCATGTCCTATGGTCTGATGAGACCAAGATTAATTTGTTTGGTTCAGATGGTCTCAAGCATGTGTGGCGGCAATCAGGTGAGGAGTACAAAGATAAGTGTGTCATGCCTACAGTCAAGCATGGTGGTGGGAATGCCATGGTCTGGGGCTGCATGAGTGCAGCAGGTGTTGGGGAGTTACATTTCATTGAGGGACACATGAACTTCAATATGTTCTGTGAAATACTGAAGCAGAGCATGATCCCCTCCCTCCGGAAACTGGGTCGCAGGGCAGTGTTCCAGCATGATAATGACCCCAAACACACCTCTAAGACGACCACTGCTTTATTGAAGAGGCTGAGGGTAAAGGTGATGGACTGGCCAAGCCTGTCTCCAGACCTAAACCCAATAGAACATCTTTGGGGCATCCTCAAGCGGAAGGTGGAGGAGCGCAAAGTCTCGAATATCCGCCAGCTCTGTGATGTCGTCATGGAGGAGTGGAAAAGCATTCCAGTGGCAACCTGTGAAGCTCTGGTAAACTCCATGCCCAGGAGAGTTAAGGCAGTTCTGGGAAATAATGGTGGCCACACAAAATATTGACACTTCAGGAACTTTCACTAAGGGGTGTACTCACTTTTGTTGCCGGTGGTTTAGACATTAATATATATATATATATATATATATATATATATATATATAAATTTTTTTTTTGCACTGGGGCCCATGAGCTCCTAGTTACGCCACTGAACTCTGTTGTCTTGTGTTGTGTACTGATTATGAAAACTATATGTGGGGGCCCACAAGCAGCCGTAGCCCCTGGGCCCACAGGCAGGTTCAATCGCCTCTGCCTATGAAGTGTGATGGCGGTGCACAAAACTTAACGTGACTTATTGTAGTAAAACAGCGAGTGAGGAATGTGATTAGTGGAGGAACTTATGAGCAGTAATAATGAAGAGAAGTTTAGTGCTCCTGTCTCCTTCTTTTACTACATTAAACCACATTAAGCTTTATCTTCAACCAGAAGCGTTTTAGACTCTGGGAGAAGCTGATTCTGATTCTCACCATTTCTCAGAAGCTGGAGCTGTAACACAAGTTTAAAAGTGAAACAGGGAGGAGAATCCAGATAAACACAGATACATGTGGAGCTGTAAAACTGGATCTGACGCTTATTCCACACTGATGCAGAATCAGCTCAGATTCACACGCTGATCATGTTTTACCGCTCAAGCCGAGCGCTGAACGAAGCAGTGGTCGCACACACGTCCAGTTTAAAGTACAAATTTCTAGAAGAAAGGGCGTAGAGTTTCGAACATTTTGAGTTGCTCGTGTTGTTGTTGCGATGTCACCAGCTGAAATGATAAGTGCGCCCCCAGTGGCCGGGAGCATTTCCAGTGTTTTTTAAATGTATTTGGTTTCAGTAAAAACAGCGTTGTTGTTTTTTAATGCTGCGTTCCTGGTATCGTATTTGCGTTCCTGCTTAATGTTGTTGTGTTGTGACTCAGCAGGCCACCGTAGTTCAGCCGTAACGCTTCGGCGTGTCTCGGATCAGACGTGCTAATTGCTAGTTTTGGCGCGGGTTGCATTCCTGGCATGCATCAGAATCATGAAAGGGCACCTCGACAGCGGCGGCCACGCCCTGATACGAGATTTTTATTTACAGCCTGCCAGTCTTGCTCGGGTGGATGTTCGAGCTTTGAACCAACAAATACCGCAGAACTGCTGGTGAACGGGCGTGGCAGTGATGGTGAAACTGGCGAGGATCTGGCAAACAAGTCGATTAGCGCCTGACCAGCAGCCACATGGACGTCAAGCCTGGACACGTTTTGTCAGCGGTAGCTCAGTGATTAAGGTACTGGACTGGTAATCGTAAGGTTGCCTGTTCAAGCCCCACTTTCACCACTGTTGGGCCCCTGAGCGAGGCCCTTAACCCTCAATTGCGTGGATCGTATTGTCTTTTTGGACAATTGTAGACGTGTTGCAGAACGTTGTGTCTCGGTTCTGTGAAGGTCACAGCAGAGGTCAGCGTGGCAGATACGACAGCTCTGAAGTGCCCAAAGCATTTGACCCTTGACCTTTTGAAGACAAGGTTCCTTTTTCATCTTCAGGCTGACGTGGAGGAGATTCACTGTTAGCCGTGATTAGCGCAGCGTGTGATTTTATATCTTCTTTAAAATTCCTAAAATTCTGTTCTCTTTAGGATGATGGACTTTGTTTTAACCTACTAGTAAAGCTAGTAAACTAGTACAGTGAGGAAAAACCATTTCATCACTGTACTAGTCTTCGGGTCATGTTTCAACACCGCTAACTACTCCAACGACCCGGCTAAAACAGCCTGACCAGCTTAAACTGATTATGTTTGGTTACCAAGTGGAAGAAAAGATCATATTGGTTATAATATTTGATTATCCTGGTAAACCTGACTGGTATTTGTTTGTTATCTTGACAGTTTGACCAGGTGATTGATGAGCGTAATCAGCTTGACCAAACTAGCCAATCAGCATAAGTCCTCGACCAAAACGCTCTTGCTGCATAACTTTCTTGACCAGTGCGGTTGATCATTGCTGGTCACCACCAGTATGAGCAAGGTGGTCACCAGCATAATCAGCCAGACCAAACTAGCCAGTCGGCATAACTATTCTGACCAAATTGGTCTTCCATCGTAACAGTCTTAACCAGTGTGGTCAATCATTATAACCTGTATGTACAAGGTGGTAACTGGCATCTCCAGCTTGACCAAACTAGTCACCCAGTATAACCAAGATGGCTGACCAACTTAACCAGCTTGACTGAGCTAGTTGACCAGCATTACCAGCATAATCAGCTTGACCAAACTAGTCAATCAACATAACTACCTCAACCAAACCAGTCTTTCTGCGTAACAGTTTTGACCAGTGTGGTCGATTACTATAATCAGTTTGACCAAGGTGGTGACCAGCATAATCAGCTTGACTAGACTAGCCAATCAGCATAACTATTTTAACCAAATTGAACTTTCTGTATAACAGTCTTGACCAGTGTGGTTGATCATTATAACCAGTATGACCAGTATGGCATCTCCAGCTTGACCCGAACTAGTCAACCAGTCTAACTAAGGTGGTTGATCAGCATAACCAGCATTGCCAGCATAATCAGCTTGACCAAACTAGCCAATCAACATTACTATCGCGACCAGAATGGTCTTGCCGTCTAATTATCTTGACCAGTGACCAAGGTGATGACCAGCATAATCATCTTGGTTAAAGTGTTTGACCAGCATAATCCGCTTGACCAGACTAACCAATCAGCATAACTATTTTAACCAAATTGCTTTATAACAGTCTTGATCAGTGTGGTTGATCATTATAACGAGTATGACCAGTACGGCATCTGCAGCTTGACCCGAACTAGTCAACCAGTCTAACTAAGATGGTTGACCACATAACCAGCATTACCAGTGTAATCAGCTTGACCAAACTAGCCAATCAACTGCATAACAGTTTTGACCAGTGAGGTCGAACAGTATAACCAGTTTGACCATGCTGGTGACCAGCATTGATCAGCACAACTTAACTATCTTAACCAGTTCTCAGTGTGGTTGATCATAATAACCGGTATGTACAAGGTGGTTAACTGGCATCTCCAGCTTGACCAAACTGGTTACCAAACACACACTGTGAGAAGGTTTGGAGGACTGAAGCTCCGTCCCTGGAGGACGCCTCCTCAGACGTGATACCACGATGCACCGACGGCGTTTTGTTTTTTTCATGTGTGGTCCAGCGTGTGCGGCGCTTCTGTCCGAGCGTCTGTCGCTCTGGACCCCCCGAATTCTGTTTTTGTTTGTGTCTGCGCCCCCCTGGAGGGTCGGGTGGACACCGCGACGGTGTGTCGGGGCGCTCCTCAGGTTCGGGACGATGTATAAACCCCGGAGACGCGCTGACACGCGTGATTTAGGGCTGTTTGGACTGAGACGGACTAAGTTTCGATTTCACCATCCATCACGCCGAAGCCGGAGTCGCTGTTTTTCTGACCTGCCGCCGGTCGCCAGGTTCGAGGCCGGTCTGTAAACGCGCTACGTCATCCGGTTACCGTGCTCCCGCTGCGCTAATCTCTCTGATGATCTCAGATTAGCGACTCTGGAAAATGTAGCTACTCTGGATTACGTATGAGAACGTAAACAAGAACACGCGGTGGCGGCTTCATACTTCTGAAACCCGGATGGTTTTCCGGCCCCCCTTTGACACACGGGCAGCCGGCGTCGCTTCTTTTCACCTGCCAGAGGTGGCCACTTTTTGCCAGCGGTCAGCAGAAGTTGCACTTACCTTAGCGACAGAGGACCCTGTTTCAGCTGCTTGACCAGTGTGGTAGACCATAATAATCGGTTAAATGTACAAGATAGTTGACTGGCATCTCCAGCTTAACTGAGCTGGTCAACCAGCATAACCAGCATAATCAGCTTGACCAAGCTAGGCGATAAGTATCTTGTCCAAATCAGTCTTGCTGCAGTGTGGTTCATCATTCTAACCAGTATGACCAAGGTGGTGACCAGCATTATCATCTTGACCAAACTAGCCAATCAGCATAACTATCTTAACCAAGTTGTTCTTGACCAGTGTGGTCGATCATAATAACCGGTATGTACCAGGTGGTTAACTGGCATCTTCAGCTTGACCAAACTGGTTAACCAGTTGACCAGCCTAACCAACTTGACTGAGCTAGTCAACCAGCATAACCAGAATAATCAGCTTGGGCAAACTAGCTGATCAGCATAACTACCTCGACCAGATCAGTTTTGACCAGTGCGGTTGATCATTATAACCAGTTTGATCAAGTTAGTGACGAGCAAAATCACCTACATCAAAGTGTTTGACCAACATAATCAGCTTGACATAACTAGTCAACCAGTCTAACCAAGATGGTTAACCAGCTTGACTAAGCTAGTTCACCAGCATAATCAGCTTAATCAGCTTGACCAAGCTAGGCGATAAGTATCTTGTCCAAATCAGTCCTGCTGCAGTGTGGTTCATCATTCTAACCAGTATGACCAAGGTGTGATCAGTGTGACCAGTGTGGTCGATCATTATACCAGGCGACCACTCTTTGCCAGCGGTCAGCAGAGGTCGCACTTGCCCCAGCGACAGGGACCCTGTTTCAGCCGCTATCCCTCCCACTAGAGACATACAGCCAATCGCGTCTGTGCGGGCGCCTGGCCGGCTGATAGCACAGTTGAGATTCGAACTCGAGAGCTGTAGGTCGCAGCACAAGTGGGCTACCGTGTTTCACATCTGGAGCTCGAGCGGCTACATTTTTGTTGCGGTGGACTAGTAATCAGAAGGTTGCTGGTTCAAGCCCCACCACTACCAAGTTGCCACTGTTGGGCCCCTGAGCAAGGCCCCAAACCTAGTTTTAAAAAGAACTGGGAGTCAACTGGAGTATCTGGAGGAAATCAACACAACAATTCTCCACCTGCTTACAGCCACTGAGCCGAGGTTGTAGGAATCGAACCCGAATCCACCGGCTCCTGGAGTTCTACAGCACCCACACACCCAGCTGCCCCCTCGCCCCGCCCAGCTCGTGTTCTACAGGTAGTGCATGAAGTTCCTGTATAAGTAACCCTACAACACACAGACACTTCCAGCAGTCTGCCAGTCCTGGGATGTGATCTCACAACCTTCCGGGCACCAGCACAAGCCGAGCACCCTGGTTCCACATAGTTCCTGATGTTTGTGAAGGTGTGAAGGCTCCAGTTCTGTAAAGCTGAGGGCGTGTCGGGGTCTGAACCCTCGATTATCACACGGGACGATTTCCAACTTGACCTTCAGATGTAACACACACACACACACACACACACAGGGCTGGAATCCTGCACTCCTTCATCTTTAATGAACTTTCAGGTCTCGCTCCATCTGGATTCCATCACGGCTTCTCACTACAGCTGCTTCTGTGTGTGTGTGTGTGTGTGTTTGGGTATAACATCAGACCGCCACTTACTGTGATGCATCAGCGTCCTCGCCACCCTGTGCCCCAGACTCGATCCATCCTGGAAGCCAAGGAAGCGTGTGTGTGTGTGTGTATGTAAGTGGTGAGTGTGTGTGTGTGTGTGTGTATGTGTGTGTGTATGTATGTGTGTGTGTGTGTGTGTGTGTGTGTGTGTATGTAAGTGGTGAGTGTGTGTGTGTGTGTATGTGTGTGTGTATGTATGTGTGTGTGTGTGTGTGTGTGTGTATATGAGTGGTGTGTATGTGTGGGTATGTGTGTGTGTATATGTGTGTGTATGTATGTGTATATGTGAATGGTGTGTGTGTATATGTATGTATATGTGAGTGGTGTGTGTGTATGTGTGCGTGTGTGTGTGTGTGTGTGTATGTGTGTGTGTGTGTATATGTGAGTGGTGTGTGTGGGTGTGTGTGCGTGTGTGTGTGTGTGTGTGTGTGGGTATGTGTGGGTATGTGTGTGTGTATATGTGAGTGGTGTGTGTGGGTGTGTGTTCGTGTGTGTGTGTGTGTGTATGTGTGTGTGTGTGTATGTGTGTGTATATGTGTGTGTATGTATGTGTATATGTGAATGGTGTGTGTGTATATGTACAGTGTATCACAAAAGTGAGTACACCCCTCACATTTCTGCAGATATTTAAGTATATCTTTTCATGGGACAACACTGACAAAATGACACTTTGACACAATGAAAAGTAGTCTGTGTGCAGCTTATATAACAGTGTAAATTTATTCTTCCCTCAAAATAACTCAATATACAGCCATTAATGTCTAAACCACCGGCAACAAAAGTGATTACACCCCTAAGAGACTACACCCCTAAATGTCCAAATTGAGCACTGCTTGTCATTTTCCCTCCAAAATGTCATGTGATTTGTTAGTGTTACTAGGTCTCAGGTGTGCATAGGGAGCAGGTGTGTTCAATTTAGTAGTACAGCTCTCACACTCTCTCATACTGGCCACTGAAAGTTCCAACATGGCACCTCATGGCAAAGAACTCTCTGAGGATCTTAAAAGA